>NW_015645070.1:314064-329072 GCF_001515625.1 Sinocyclocheilus rhinocerous
ATGTGATTGTTAAGTAGGGCTAACTGGCTTTGTATGTTAGCCTATCTTGCTAATTGGTTACCATGAAAACACAAGAAAAGATTACAAACCTGTTGTCCAACAAAAGTATAATGACATGTTTTACTCCAAATTCACTTCATAACATCAGCCAAGTCTTTGAAATAACTTATTTTTGTGATCTGTCATGGTTTGACTTAACAGAATGAGGCAGAAATCATGCCACTTTATATTATTCTATACTGTGATAAAGGCTATGTTGATTAGCATTGCATTTTAAATATACTTTACTCTTATAAAAATACCCGAGATGGCTTGAAGAACACAGATAAACCATATATTGTCGCAATCATTGTTTATTTTCTTCATGTTTCATCAGTAAAATGTCTATCTGTATGTTATTCAGCTACATCTACAGCGAAAGCTGCAGTTGCCCCTCACTGCAGAACACAAGATCCAGGGGGCGTGGTTGGATCCACATCTAGGGGGTGGAGATTGGTAAGTTAAGGGGTGGAGATGGGTAGGTTTAAGGGTGGAGATGGGTGGGTTTAGGGATCAGGGGTGGAGACGGGTACTCACTAAAAAATGTTGGGTTAAAAATAACCCAACAAGTAACCCAACTATGGGTTAACATAGCACCTTCCCAACTGTGGGTTATTTTTAACCCAATGATTGGGTTAGAAGCCAGTTGGGTTAAAAATAACACAACTGTTGGGTTAACGATTTACTTTTATTCATGATATTATTTTAATGAATAAAAAACATTGTTTTCAAATACAGATTGTTTATTTAAGTAGAAAAACAATAAATCTGTTTTAAAAACAGGTTTTAAGTTTTAAATGGCAAATGTACTCAATCTTGGTGAGCCTAGTATTTAATATAAATATGCACAATTATTTGCATATATTGTATTCAAAATACAGGAGTGAACATGTAGAACACATGGCAAATAAATGTTGAAGTACAAATATTCAAAATACACATTAAATTCAAAACAAATGTACACATACAATATACATAAACTAAAATACACGTTAAATTCAAAACACAAATATGCACAGAGTACAAATATTCGTAACAAATGTGCACATATGGTATACAAATTAAAAACAAATATGCACATACGGTATACAAAAAAAAAGGTGCACATATGGTATACAAATTCAAAACAAATGACATTTAATACAAAGTTTTTTAGGAGGCAGCAATGTGTAGAAGGCACTCCTCCAGAAATATTATAGACTGCATGCTGCAAGAACTCCCAAATGGGAGCAGAGGGCTTTGGGTAGTTTATGTCATAGATGTAGAACATTTTGAAGCATTAGCCACATTTAATTAGCAGTTATTTAACCAAATATGTTGAGAAATACAGGGTATGGCTTTAAGTTCAATGAGTAACGTCTGACTTAATTACTAAATTGCCTGTCCTTACTGTGGTTAAAAATGTCTCATATTGTGGTAAAGATTTTGGTAATATCGCCCCCTCCAAGTAGTTTTATCAGAGAGCTGCTATAAAAATTCATGACTTAAAGGGTTAGTTCACCCAAAAATGAAATTTCTGTCATTAATTACTCACCCTCATGTCGTCCCAAACCTGTAAGATCTTCGTTCATCTTCGGAACACAAATAAAGATATTTATTATGAAATCCGAGAGGTTTCTGAACCACACATAGGCAGCAACGTCATTGCACCTTTCAAGGCCCAGAAAGGTATTAAAGACATCGACAAAATAGTCAACGTGACTACAGCGGTTCAACCTTAATATGGATATTTTTCTTACAAAAACGCATCGATTCGCTACAGGAGGCCTTTGTTCACCCCCCGGAGCCGTGTGAGACACTTTTTTTTGTGGAAGGGTGCTTTTTATTTCACGTCTTTTGGACAGAAGGAATGCAACACCCGCTGAGTACAACGATAGAGCTTGAAAGATCAAAGACAATTTTTTATATAACTCCGACTGGATTCGTCTGAAAGAAGAAAGTCATATACACCTAGGATGCATTGGGGGTCTCTGACCCTCCCATAGACAGCAAGGTTAACTACCACGTTCAAGGTCCGAAGCTACGAGAATACTTTTTTTGCGCAATGAAAACAAAAATAACGACTTTATTCCACATTTTTCTATAATTAATGACAGAATTTAGATTTTTGGGAGAACTAACCATTTAAAAAGTACTAGTATCTATTAAGTTCTGGATATGTCTGGTCTAAAAAAGTTTCTAGTAACTAAAAAAAAAAAAAAAAAGTACTAGCTCTATTTTTTCTTAACAAGAAGAGTATAATTAAATACTAGTCACTATTGGAATAAGTACTAGTATCTAATAAATAAGTACTAGTAGCTAAAGAATAAGCACTAGTAGCTAATGAATAAGTACTAGTACTTAATGGAAAAGATACTAGTATCTAAAAAATAAGTACTAGTAGCATGAAAATAGATACTAGTACGGCTTATAGATTAAATGTTAAAACTGCTTTCCATTGACAGATTGGTTACAGCAACATGGTTACGCTCGTTTCAAGCGGCTTTTTTTAATCCATTGTAGTTTTAGATCTGCAATTCAACAGATTTTAAAATAAAAGACATTGTTCAGTAGATGAGAACACAAAACATCCGTATCAAGAGTAACGTTACTGAAAAGGTAGAAACGTTGATCTGTTTTAAAAGCAAACAAATAAAAAAGTCTGGAAGCAGGTCACTAATTTGTTTGTTGTTGTGTGATAAGTCCATAAATAGCTTAATTAGAAAATGTATGCAGAAAATATAGCAAGTCTTAGATTTCATAGTGGTTTAGCATCTCTATGAACAGAATAATTAGCTTCAAACACAGTCTGTCATCATTTATTTACTGAGATAACCTTCTACTTTAAACAGAACAAAATCATGTCCAATTTCACTTTAACATCACTGAGCATCACGATTCTATAGAAATAAGTAAAAATAAATTTAAAAAATTTGTCAGCAGTAATTACTGCTGTGTTCTAAAGAGCTAAATGTTTTATAAATAGACTTGAAAGTTAAAATAAAATAAATGTAAAAATAAATAAATAAAAATAAACAACAGATATGCTGTGACAATTGTAATTTGTATGATAATGTGAAAAGGGGAAAAGTGATAACTGAAATAAGTAAACCATTTGGGTTCATTAGAGAAAACAAATCAGCATGCCGTGGCAAAGGTACAATAGATCAAGATAAGCATACTTTTGAAAGATTTATACTATATCCACCCTGATACTCACGGCCCACTGCAGCTCAAATACCCCAATATTGCTTTATATATAGAATCTACCTATGGTTCAGTACTGCTTTAAAAATGCTTCCTGAAGCTTCTGGCATTTGGCTAATAAATCTGCTTTTGCTCCTCTCATCATGTGAGCAATAATCCCAATCAAAATGATGCAAAGAATTGAGAGAAATATGAGTGCAATGTTTCCGTCTCCAGCATCTCCTGGAACTAAAACAGACACATCCGTTAGAATGTTAATATCAAGACTGCATTCATTTTAGATTAATTTAGCTTTTTGATTTAATAGTAAATTTACAGGTGCAATTTACTGGTGTTCAAAAAGTTTCACTATATATAATGAGGACATTTCTGAAAAGTGAGGGCATTTTGGACCTCACAAGTCAAACCTGTCAACACACACATACACAAACACACACAATTCCTTAGCTATCTAAATTCTCATTCCTTACCTTCTATGCAGCTAGTTATAAATATTATAACCTAACACTAACCCACACTCTAACCCTACACACCAACCCACGTTTACAATCTAAATGGGGACATTGCATAGACTTCTGTTGTTGTTATACACAGACTATACTGTATATACTATAGAGAAAACTTTCAGAAAAGATGAATCACTGTCTGGTCAACTAATATTTCAATATAGAGAGAAAGGTTATGATCATGATTTTTGGTAGTACTACAGCACATCGTGAGTGCACATTAGCACCTTTTCTTGTTTGCTTTTGGGATCCGAAGGAGTGTTTGGACCAGTGGTCATAACGGATACCAAAACCAATTCCTTTTCTTTATGCAATTCACAAATTTTGAGACACATGAAATTCAGAGTGAAGGTCTTTACCATAGATCACAGGTCTCTCAAGGTTCTGGTTCAGGAGGTGGTTCTTCAGTGTAAATGTGACATTAACTGCTGGCTTCTGGGCCTCATATCTGCTCCTAACTAAATAAAGTCCATCTTCTGTCTGGTCATGGAGCTCCAGGTGATGAATGAGACTCTGGCCATATTCATCCAGCCAGATCACCTCAGGTTTGGGGAATCCCTCTGTCTCAAACTGCACTGTTATTGTGGTGGAGTTCACATGAATGCTCAACCTGGGCTCAGAGTAAAAGGCTGAAGAATACATACATACTGAAACTGGCTGTTCAATAGTGATCAGAGCATGGCTGTTTTGAGAGATTTTAATGCTTAATTTTGCTTCATTATAACATTATAACAAATGACAGTGAGTGTTCACAAATCCTGCATACCTCCATAGTCAAGTTTTATTTTGGCTTTTTCTGCCCCATTGATGTTGTTCACTTTGCACAGGTACCAACCCACATCCTTCAGTCCAACTCCATCTATCCTGAGAGAGGCATTCCCTTTACCAAGCTCTGAAATATACAATGAGGTCCGGTTGTGGTATTCTGGACTTTGATGGTCTAGCTGGTTCTGTTCATAATAGAAGCTGTGCATGACTTGTGAGTCCTCCTGGCGTTGCCACACTATAGTCAGGCTGGAGAGGTCAGGGTGCGGTGTAAAATGACAGCCCAGTACAGCTGGATGACCCCTGACTGCAATCAAGTGATCATTTGGTATGCTTATAAAAGATGCTGAAAGGAGAAGATTAAAAGTTTAACATGAGAAATATTTGCATTTGCAATATTTATAGCTGTTCATCAGCTGTACATGTAATATTACGGACACATAAGAGGTACAAACTTTTATTTTGTATTATATTTAATTATTTTTATTTTTTATTAAATCGTACTTTTAATTACGATCATCTTACCTGCACTACTGGCTAAAATGCAAAATAGGAGTTGAAGCATTTTATTAAACCCAGTAAGAATTTTAAGACATCCTTCTAGTTCTTCTACAAAAACAAAGAAAAAGAGAACGTGCTAGAAGCTTAGTACCCACAATCAAAATAACATCTTTAAGAATACTCCAAAACATTGCTACAAGTGCAATTAGCAACAAAACTGAATGGATCTTTTCCAATTTAATATATAATATACAAGACTGCACCATAAAAGTATCAGTTCCAGTAGCTCAGCTGGCTCTACTAGCAACGTCATGGTCATGTGTTTGTGTCACAAGACAAAAACACCCTGGCAAAATGTAAGCACTGAATGCACTGTAAGTCACTTGAATACATCTGAAAATGGCATGAATGTAAATGTATCAGTGTGTCAAATTTACAGTAGTTACAAGATTACAATTGTAACCTATTCAGTTTTCCCCTCTGATTTAGTATTATTTTGAAGTCATCATGCTATTAAATAAAAATTATAATGGATAATAAAATACTTTTATCAAGAATTAAACAAAATAGTCATTATAAATAACAATGCTCACAGCCATATGATTTCACTTAATTTCATACCTCCACAGCCACACAGATATCCCACAGCGTTGTCTACTGATTTTTACCTGACAAACTATATGGAAACTGGTTTCCACATAGTTATGAAATATGTTCATAATAATTATATATAAATTCTTACGAAAAAACTTTAGCCTTACCATATCTGACAAAGTCGTTTAAAGACTGTTTAAAGTGAAAGACTGCACCTGGACGTGACCCTACTTCTTTTCACATTTCAATTGTTCTGTCCTGGTTCTGCCACTAGAGGTATGGGATTATATCTCTGCCACAATTCTGCACATGAAAGATCATATTTTGAGTAAGCAAAAGTGCGTTTTGCATGCGCACAAACTGAGTTTTGTGGAGAAAATGTTCGTCTCGCAAAGAAGAAAGTATTTTGAGCACACGAAAATCAATTTTGCATTTAAAATAAGTTTTTGGATTTGTGCAGACCTTCTCTTTTGTGCATGCAACGTTTCACTAGCTTGCTCCCTTGATGCCTGCCCTCAGTGACATGATTGTAAAGCGCTTTGTGTGTACAGCAATACACAATAAAGTGCTATATAAATGCATCATTCATTAATTCATTCATTCATTCAACCAATCACAACATTCCTTGCATTACCACGACAGCAGAACAGGAAAAATACAGTGCATGCATAATTATTATGCAAGTTGATATTCATTCAAAACTTATTAAATGCCCATGATAAATATTCAAAACTAATACAATACTAGAAATTGCAAGGTTAATGTATATCCATTGAACAGCAAAATGCTCAGTGGGTCAGCAGGGTCAGTCAAAATTCACATACTGAAGTGTAGTAAAATACTTGAAGACTGTTTTTTTTAAATATAGGCGTTATAGACAGATAAGTTGAGAGTGACTCTTGAAGGACCAGCACCACATCTTCTTGTACCACTGTTTGAAGAATTTATCTTCCAGAATCTGGCAGTAAGTTTTGGGAGTTAATTTTTAGTCCATCTCGAGATTTCATCTGTAGAAGATAACCTGCTTAACCCTTTCACTGGTGAGTTTAAAATATTCTAGCGGTCCCTCCAGAGTGAGTTTTTTTTTAGGCGACCATTATTTTAGAACGTTTCCCGTTATTGTTTTCATGGCGACACGTCATGCTTGTCACGTGACACACTGCGGCCACAATAACACTGTATGACAAATGGATCGCTTTTATTTCGTTTTTCCTTTTTTATTCAAAATTTTCATGAACTTGCTTACCATATCATCAACTACCTGATATTCTGATTCACACATATGTGTAAATGAGTGTGTTTTGTCGTTTAAAAATCGTTCTAAATGATCTTGATCGTGATCTGTAACGTGAGATGGGCGCTGCCATGTTTGTTCGCACTGCAGTTCAGAGAGTCCTGTCAATCGGATTTACCGCACGTAAATTCATCAATTTCTCCCGAAATACATACAAATAATTGGCCGGTGAACTGGGAGAAGAATAGAGTGAACTTTATAGTTACTTACATCATGTGTATCTGATATTAATAAAACTCGTCTGCAAATTATATTTGAATGGATTATTATTGCTGCTTCCATAAACATTTGTGTGTATTTTACGAACTCTAAATGTATTGTTTTACTAGTACTTATATGTATTTAAATGTCTAAAATAAACCTAAAATAAACCTAAAATAAACATTATGTGGTTAAAAACACTGCATAGTTGTGATTATATGACAAGTGCAGCGGCGTCTCAGCGTCAGCCAAAGCGCGAAAACGCAGTTTGAATTTGGCAGTTATGTGACGTCACCGAACGTTCTAAATCCCATATGTGGGACCGTACTCACAGGGGCACGGAAATAAAAATCCCATATGTGGGACCTTACCGCTCAAAGGGTTAATAATTATGCACACCTGAATATAAGGCGTTTTTCACTTCCAGCCTTCATGAACAATTATATATCGGTAATAAGTGATTAAATACAAGATTAATAGTAATTATTAAGATTGATGTTGTTTGGAATTGGTAAAATGTGCTTGGAAAAAAATATAATCAGAATATCAACTTGCATAATAATTATGCATGCACTGTATTCTTCCTCTTCTGCTGTCGAGGTAATGCAAGGAATGTTGTGATTGGTTGTCAAGGCAGCCAACCAGAATTTAGCAGCCTCGTCTCTGATTGGCTGGAATTATGGCATATTGTAATGCTGGGTTGTGTTGAGCAAGCCAGCCGTCAGCATTTAGAGAGCACTAAGGGCGGGCATTAAAGGGGTCCTAGTATGCTCCTTTACAAAGTCTTGATTTTGTTTTGGGGGTGTACTAGAGGGAGCAAGCTAGTGAAACGTTGCACTGCAAAAGAGAAGGTCTGCACACATCCAAAAACTTATTTTAAATGCAAAATTGAAAATTTTGCTCGAAATACTTTTTTCTTTGCGAACATTTTCTCCACAAAACTCAGATTGCGCGCGTGCAAAATGCACTTTTGTGCTCTCAAAATATGATCTTTCGCGTGCAGAATTGTGGCAGAGATCTAACCCCATACTATCCTCTGAGTCTGCTCTGCACGCGACCGCACCACACACGTTTCCAACAAAAGGAAGCAATTTGAACGAGCACTGAGCGGGAAATAAGCTCGTTCTATTCATAAAACCTATTTCCTTAAGCTATCAACATTGAACACCTGGTTTTACCAGCTGCCAGTGTCCGTTGGCAATTTCCCGCTCGACCTGTATGTATCACACCGCAAACAAAGACATAAAGACAGCTGGCTTAATGGCATAGGCTACTCACTTCGCGTTGCAGCCAAAAACGTGTCCATTCATGGGTCTGAATCTCAGAGATGTTTCCTTGTGTTGCGCCTGGATCATCAGTGTTGGTAAGGCGAAACTAGCTTTTAATAATAGGAGCTCCCGATTCTTTTTATATAAAATCTTTTAAAGATTTTTTAAATTTTCCTTTTGTAATTGAAATGTTTTATGTATAACTTATATGATTCATTCTATATGAATATTACAATCATTAACATTAGTAATATTATACAGTTCACTTATTAATGCGTTTTTTTTTTATGTGGTATTGGGTCTTGCCTCAACACATTCACCACCACGTGTTCTTTTGTTAAGAGAGAATGGGGGCTGTTTTGTTTCAATGTCTGTTAACCAAATAAACTTGGATATGTTATTAGCGATTCTATTGTGATATTGTATTTTGCATGTGGATTTTACAGCTTTTTCTAAAATTACCACCAGGGATGTTATGACCATTACTTGTAGTTGATGTACTGCTGTCGTGATGTTTACGATTAACCCTGGAACAAGACTAGAGGAATACATCTTCCACAGTTTTGTAGAAGTTTTAGAAGAAAACCAGATGGATTTTTCAAGACACTAAAATCACAAATCTATATTTATATAGAGAGAAAAAAAATAATGATAGATAATATGTGTTTGAATGAAAAGACTGTTGTTAATGAACACCTGTTAAACTGCCTGATCATATTTTCTAGCCTCTTTTAGGGTGAATGTTCCTGAAAGGTGTTTGCTGGCAATCCGAGGTCGTCCAGCTGTACTGGGCTGTGAGTTCACACCTGATCCTGACCTGTCCAGTCTGGTGGTTACCTGGCAACGTCAGGAGGACTCACGAGTCGTCCACAGTTTCTATTATCAACAGGACAAATTGGACAGACAGAGTCCAGAATATCACAATCGGACCTCATTGTATATTTCTGAGCTTGGTAAAGGAAATGCCTCTCTAAGAATGCATCCAGTTGGACCAAAGGATGCAGGCCGGTACCTGTGTCAAGTGAGCAATGCTAAAGGGACAGGAAAAGCCCTGATAGAACTGGACTATGGAGGTATGTTATAAGCTTAAAATAAACAGAATATTTTTAAAAAGCTTTTTTATATTATTATAGCTTGAACAAGAACATAGTTTAACTTGAAATGATTGTAACTTAATTTATCATATATAGTCTTCCATACAAATATCTGTGGATGGCTCACAAAATAAAGTATCCAACACAGACAGCTTATTCAGTACAGAGTTGTGTAGAATGCCATGTTATTTACTACTGTATTTACTCACTCTGAGTGTGTGTGTGTGTGTGTGTGTGTGTGTGTGTGTGTGTGTGTGCATGAGTATGTGTTTTTCAGCCCTTTATTCAGAGCCCAGGTTCAACATTCATGTGAACTCCACTGCTGTGAGTGTGCAGTTTGAGACCGAGGGTTTCCCCAAACCTGAGGTGATCTGGCTGGGGGAACACAACCAGAACCTCAGCTATCACCTGGAGATCCAAGACCAGACAGAAGATGGACTTTTTTACATAAAAAGCATCTATGAGGTCCAGAAGCCAGTGGTTAATGTCACATTTACACTAAAGAACCACCTCCTGAACCAGAACCTGCAGAGATTGGTGTTCCTCAGCTATGGTAAAGACCTTCTTTCACTCTGAACTAAGTTGTCAGAAGGCATTTACTATGAAATGGGGTCAGCAATGTAAAATGATTATAATTCAAATCTATACACCATGAAAATGGAAGTATAAGAGCCATTGTAATCATGGTTTGTCTATAATGAATGCATGCTGTATAGAATTAGATGTTCAAAGCCTGTGAAAATGACACTGAATATGTGCTATATGACTTAATGGAAAACATGTAAAATTACTTAAAAATAGCTAAACGCAGCTGGAGGTATTACCAAATTTCCCAAACATGTGAGGGACATTGTAAATTCAATTCTGAATACAATTCTGTAAAGTTCTCTGCAGGCACAGATTCTACGTGCCTGTGCGCATGAGGCTATGCTTATAATCATAAGATTAATAGTCCATTGTATGTCAATGGAAAAATATTCTTCTCAGAGGAAAAGAATGTAACAGTATGGTTTTTAACCAGTTTTGCTGGTTAATCCATCCTCATACCACATTACAACTTAAACGGAAAAGCAGGCTTATAGGCTTTCAATTACAAAAAGAAAAGATGATAAAGGAACTGGTGACATAAAAAAAACTAACTGGGATCTGTTGCCTTAATCATTGTAATCTTATAAAGACAACCACACTGTGAGGAGATGAACTGACTAACTTTTTTTTTAACCCATTTCTTTTGTAACCAGGACAAAGGCAGTCATAAAAAGAAGAAATGAAATCATAGAGTAGCCCATAGTGGTTAGCCCAAGCTTCATTTTCTCAACAAACAGCTAGTAATATATAATGTATAATTACAGCTAACACGAGGAAGATGATGCTGGGCTGTGATTTCTTCTAAATATAGTGTTTGGGGAAAAAACCCCATCGGCATCAGGTTACAGTGAATTATTTTTTTTTACACGCAAGTCATACGACTAGATTGGTTTGAAAGCCTAGTTTGTGCAGTAACTGACATTTAGGTTACGTTGTGTCACTAATTTGAATGCAGAGAAAATCAACCAAAAATATAAAAAATGTTACTGAATATTTTTTTTTTTTTAGGACTGAATAAATTATATTCATGAAATGTATTGCTGCCTCTGTGTGAGTGTAGTTTTCACTACTGGATACTATAGAGAATAAAAAAACTATAATCTCACTTGCTAAAGGGTGATTTTATCTGTTCAATACACAAGCTGGTTGTGGCCTGTTTTTGAATTTCCTACATGTCTCTGCATGGTCTTCAATTTTCTTTGGTAGTTTTCAGGTATTAAGATTCTGAAGCTTGATTTCAATTTGAAGTTAAATGATCTAAACCCAGTTTAACAATAGTTATGGCTTGAGGTAGGATTGATGCAAGCTTTGATGTATAGCTTATATCTAACAAATGCATCTTTTTTAGTTTCAGATGAGGATGGAGATGGAAGCACTGCAATCATTATTCTCTCAATACTGAGTGTCATTCTTTTTGCTGTTGTGATGTTTTTACTATTAAGAAAACAAATAAAGCCCTACCTATGATCCTCCAATCTCTTGTCATCACTATGGTCCTTTCTGGCATGTTGAAACATAATTACTCCAAAATAAAACTTCTGGCATTGTTTAGGAGAAAGAAAAAAAGGAGCAGATGCATATTGTTCTAATGTTCAAATGATATAATTATTTACTTGCCATATTGCTGTTTCAAACGTACAGAAAACTGCTGCCGGGTTCTATTTATGACGTGCTGACACATTTTTCAAATGGTTTTCAACGGTTGTTTGATCGCGTCCAGTGTAGGCAGAGCTGTTGTAGACACGGTGTTACTCACCTATTGAGAAGAAACAAAGCAACCTCGGCGTCCGATCGCAGGCCTCCGCTCCTTGAGTTCTCTCCAGCTCTGGAAAGCTGATCCGATATTTACACGGGTCCTACTTCTTGCCTTATCGTTCCGCAGACGTTTTCCTCTTTTGTTTTTTATCCGCCATCTCTATCTTTCTGTCGCTCGGCTCGGCTAATGTCCGTCCCATGCACTGAAAGCTCTCTCCTCCACATCACGAGTAGACACGCCCCTTATTGCTGATTGGCTACAAGTTTGTTTTGCTATTCGGCCCGAATCAGTTTTCTAAAGTGTTTTTGAAAAATCACATACCCTGTCTTTAATTTCTTGGGGAAGTTCATGCAAGCCAAATCTGCTCAGGTTTAGCGCAAATACTGAACTCGTGAGACATCATGACATTATCGAGTAAATTGCAAAACCTAAACAAAACACACCTACAGAGGCGTGCATACGCCACGAGATGAAGTCTGGTTAGACCAACACAGGATTTAGTGCACGTGTGCATTTAGAGTGTGTTCTTTCACTGCATGATTCAGTCTATTAATATGCATTAACAATGATCACATACTTCAAGATAAGGAGGCAGAAAATGTATATATTTATATAAATTCATATAGCTGTTCTGCGTCTCTGAGCAACATGACGTTGTTTCGTTCCTGAATGAATCAACTGTGTAAATGTTTCGGTTCAATCGCAATGACTCACTTAACAGTGACTTGCTGCCACCTACTGGCGGTTTTAATTTCACATTTAAAGTATCTTTTCATTTTTTAAATAATTTCAAATATCAGTATTCAACATTTCATTGTTTAAATATCAAAACATTATTTATGCATTTGTAACTGCAGGTTAAAGTTTAGTAGCCAAATTGGCTGGTGAGTGAAAAAGTTAATTTCAATCCCTGATTAGGATCCTGGTGAATGTAAATGGATAGATGTAACAACTAATTGTGAGTCCTGACAACCTTGTCCTGGTGCTACCTGTATCGACCTTGGGTTAAAGATGTTTTACACCCTGACAGCATGTGTGCCAGTGTTCCCTTTTGACCGCAAAGCTTGCAGTACGGGTCATCCCTCAACCCCCATGTGTGCAGATGAGATGGTGAAGGAAGGGTGTCATACACAGAGTGCAGTAGGAAGGAGATAAATGTAAATGTAAATGTAATTGTTGGCGACTTCAACATGTTAACTTGGTATATATTATGTGTATCTTCTTTACAAATATATGGAGCCTATTTGAATATCAGCAGATTTGTATAGCCAAATGCCTCTGAGTATCCAATACAGACAGCTTATTCAGTAAAGAATTGTGGAGAATTTGAGAGGTTAAATGGACTAAGTTATTGCTGGTGCATCTTTGCTTCACACACAAATTCAGAAAGTGACTTCAGTAACCTCAGACTGAACTCACTGTCTGAATGTGTGTGTTTTTCAGCCCTTTATTCACATGCGGCCCAGGTTCATCATTCATATGAACTCCACTGTGATAGTTCAGTTTGAGACAGAAGGTTTTCTCAAACCTGAGGTGATCTGGCTCGGGGAACACAACCAGAACCTCAGCTATCACCTGGAGCTCCACGACCAGACAGAAGATGGGCTTTTATTACATAAGGAGCAGCTATAAGGCCCAGAAGCTAGTGGTCAATACACTAAAGAACCACCTCCTAAAACAGAACCTTCAGAGACTGGTCTTCCTCAGCTATTGTAAACACATTCTTTCACTCTAAACTACATTCACTACAGAATGGGGTGAGTGGTGATATTAAAACTAAAACCTTTCAAAACAGAAGTGAAAAGTCATAGTAGCCATGAAAATGTATACAATATACATTAATATGTATACAATAAGATATTCAAAGTCACAGTGAAAGTGACACTGAATATGTGCTGCGTTACTAATAGTCCAGGTGATATGTGAAAATAATGTTCACTTTTTTATAAAAGCATGAAACTTGGTACACTTTTATGTTTCGATGGTCAAGGATTACAGTGATACCATATACAACAACATAACTGTTCAGGTTAAGAGTTAATGGTGAAATCAGCAATGTGAGTAGGAAATCATATCACAGCATTTACAAAGGTCCATATTATGGCTATTAATTTTTTTCTTTCTTTGATAATTAACTAATATTTTATTCAATAGTACAATAAAAGATTGTTTTCAAGAATACAATCATTTATTTCAGAGATATAAAAAACAAATCTCAGGTAAGTGTATTTTTCCTTACCTCTCAGGCAGAGTCAGGTAGGCGGTAGTGTGTTTCCAATACATTCTTGTTCTCTCTCAACAATGCTCTAACATCACACGCAGATGACAACGCAATCAGGTAAACAGTTAATCGTGAATTCAGTGACTTTATGAGAAGAATTACAATGAAATCTCAGAAAATGCAGAATGAAATTTCAAACATATTTCATGTCAACTTAATTTACAATCACTTTCTGGGGCCAGAGTTGTCTATTATGTTAGTGTCCACAAGGGGGAAGCCAGAGTCCTGCATGCGGGCGGTTGCGGGTCCAATAACCAAGACTATTTCGACTTGGTTCAGTACACGCTGAGCAATGTAGCCAATCGCGCTGCCACTGATTGGCAGCTGTAGTGGTTATATTAAAGGGAGCGCTCTTTGGTTGCTTTCTGTATTTAATCTATTCACAATTTGAATAAAAGTTTTAATAAATGAGTTTCGTCTACCTCATGTAGGAGATTTAATGCAGGTACGGTTCGGGTCCCAGTTTTTATGTCAAAATGGGTCGGGTATGGGATTAAATTAGTGTTGTTGTCAGATAACGTGTCGGGTGTTCTGTTAATTACTGCGATTGTGGGAAGATCATTTCACCAGCCTAAAGAGTGGAGTGAAGTGGGCCTTTTGGGCTCGTTGAAGACCAGTCGTGCCGCTGCATTCTGAATCATTTGTCGAGGTTTGATTGTGCATGATGGAAGTTCAGCCAGAAGAGCACTACAATAGTCCAGCCTAGAAATGACAAGGGCCTGGACAAGAAGTTGTAGCCCAGGTTGGAAGGGCCTGATCCTCCTGATGTTGTGCAATGCGAACCTGCATGATCGAGCTGTCTTTACAATATGGTCCTTGAAGGTCAGCTGGTCACCAAAGAATAATTTTTGATGAACCTAGCAGGATGATGAAATCATGCTGTAGAGTCGGAGTGGCAGGGAAAACGCGCTGCTCAGGCGTTGCCAGGTTGAGCT
>NW_015645070.1:330288-330863 GCF_001515625.1 Sinocyclocheilus rhinocerous
GCTTTCTGTATTTAATCTATTCACAATTTGAATAAAAGTTTTAATAAATGAGTTTCGTCTACCTCATGTAGGAGATTTAATGCAGGTACGGTTCGGGTCCCAGTTTTTATGTCAAAATGGGTCGGGTATGGGATTAAATTAGTGTTGTTGTCAGATAACGTGTCGGGTGTTCTGTTAATTACTGCGATTGTGGGAAGATCATTTCACCAACCAGGAAAAGTGAACGAAAATGCCTCTCTGTGATGCTACCACAAGGCATCACTTACTTACAGATCTCAGGCTTCTGGAGGGGATGTAGATTTGTAAAAGTGAGGAGGGTGCTGAGCCTGTGGCTGTTCTGAACGCAAACATCAATGTCTTGAACTTGATGCGAGCTGCAACCGGTAGCCAGTGCAGGGAGATAAAGAGATAAAGAGTGGAGTGAAGTGGGCCTTTTGGGCTCGTTGAAGACCAGTCGTGCCGCTGCATTCTGAATAATTTGTCGAGGTTTGATTGTGCATGATGGAAGTTCAGACAGAAGAGCACTACAATAGTCCAGCCTAGAAATGACAAGGGCCTGGGCAAGAAGTTGTGCA
>NW_015645070.1:334007-335236 GCF_001515625.1 Sinocyclocheilus rhinocerous
TACAATATGGTCCTTGAAGGTCAGCTGGTCACCAAAGAATAATTTTTGATGAACCTAGCAGGATGATGAAATCATGCTGTAGAGTCGGAGTGGCAGGGAAAACGAGATGCTCAGTCTTTGCCAGGTTGAGCTGCAGGTGTTCCTTCATCCATGCCGAGATGTTTGCCGGCAGCCTGAGATCAATGCAGCTATTTGTCTGGTTGAAATGAATGATAGAGCTGTGTGTCATTAGCATAGCAATGGTAGGAGAAACTATGTGTTTGTATAATGGGTCCCAGTGATGCAGTGTATATGATGAAGAGGAGGGGTCCAATAACTGATCCCTGCGTAAACCCTGTGACTAGTTGATGTGCTTTGGATACCTCTCCTCCCCAGGAAACCCTGAAAGACCTACCTGTGAGATAAGATTCAAACCAGTGGAGTGCAGATCCGGTGATGGTAGACAGGATAATCTGATGATTCACAGTGTCAAAAGCTGCTGAAACCTGATTGGTTAAAGTTCAGCTGGTCATTCTGTGAAAGAAATAATGTAACTGTGTCTATAAAGGTGTGAACCAAATGGTCCATTCCATTAGAATAACAAAGGAACAGCATTCCTCAGGAACGTCTTGTAGATTGCAGGATCTCCAGCGGGAAGATCCTTAACAGTATCTGTTGTTTCTAGCCCTTTTGTCTTCAGGTATAAAATTATATCCCACAGACAGAACTTTGGGAGAAGCTAGGATTCATACAAGGGTAAAATTGTTTGAAGGAAGACATGCTAACATCGCTATTGAAGAACTGTTACACTACCATATTCAATAAATTCTTCTCCCCACAAAAATTTTGGTCAAGCCTACTTAATTTTTGGTATTTGAGAAATCTAGTACATTGGTGAGCCACCCAAAAGCAAAAATACAGTAAAGATGATGATACATGGGGCAACTTTTTAGGTTAGAAGGGGTATTATGCACTGGCCTGTCTAGACAGATATTGTCTTGACAAGAAGTTAAAGTGGATCATAAAGTGTCAGTTGCTGTATTTACATCCAGAGATGAGAAATGGGTGGGTGAGGGAAGAGAAGATGACACTACAGAGGAAAGATGGAAGGGTGAAAGGGAGCGTAGGTTTTGCTTAAAAGTAACTGGTAGAGGAATTGGTGGCACTCAGGTAGTAATATGTAGGTTAAATGTAATAAAGAAATGAGCAGAGATGTCTAGAGGTTTTACCAAATGTTGTCTGTGATACAA
>NW_015645070.1:335282-335910 GCF_001515625.1 Sinocyclocheilus rhinocerous
GGGTGTGAGAGAAAGGGAAGTTGTTAGAGAAAACAGCAGGGGTTGCGGAGTCTTCTGGATGAATCCAGGTCTCAGTTAAGCCCAAGATACTAAGAGTACACTGAGAAGCAATGGCCAGAATGAAGTTTGTTGACAGCTGACTGACAATTCCAGAGACCCACAGAAAATGACAGAGGTGCAGCAGAAGAGGTGCAGATAGGACGCAGTTTAGCAAGATTACGTTGTCATCTGCGTGTGATGTTAGAGCATTGTTGAGAGAGAACAAGAATATATTGGAAACACACTACCGCCTACCTGACTCTGCCTGAGAGGTAAGGAAAAATACACTTACTTGAGATTATATTTTTTATATCTCTGAAATAAATGATGTATTCTTGAAAACAATCTTTTATTGTACTATTGAATAAAATATTAGTTAAGCTGGTGTGTGGTGGGCGTTCTGGCGCAATATGGCTGCTGTCGCATCATCCAGGTGGATGCTGCACATTGGTGGTGGTTGAGGAGATTAAAGCGCTATGAGTACCCAGAAAAGCGCTATATAAATGTAACAAATTAATAATTAATTAATGCAATCTTTTATTGTACTATTGAATAAAATATTAGTTAATTATCAAAGAAAGAAAAAAAT
>NW_015645070.1:337787-340841 GCF_001515625.1 Sinocyclocheilus rhinocerous
GACTCTGCCTGAGAGGTAAGGAAAAATACACTTACTTGAGATTATATTTTTTATATCTCTGAAATAAATGATGTATTCTTGAAAACAATCTTTTATTGTACTATTGAATAAAATATTAGGTAAGCTGGTGTATGGTGGGAGTTCTGGCACAATATGGCTGCCATCGCATCATCCAGGTGGATGCTGCACATTGGTGGTGGTTGAGGAGATTAAAGCGCTATGAGTACCCAGAAAAGCGCTATATAAATGTAACAAATTAATAATTATTGAATTAAAACAACATTTTATTGTACTGTTGAATAAAATATTAGTTAATTATCAAAGAAAAAAAATAATTAATAGCCATAATATGGACTTTTGTAAATGCTGTGATACTATGATGCTCAGATACTGTGATTTCCTTCTCACATTGCTGATTTCACCATTAACTCTTCACCTGAACAGTTTATGTTTTTGTATATGGTATCACTGTAATCCTTGACCATCAAAACATAGGGGTAGACATAACCTTTTCTGTGTTATCATGTTTGGGTCAGGAGATATGACACAAAATACATAATTTGGTTATGGCAGAAAGTAAAATGGTCACCATGGCAATCACGAGGTGTTTTTTGCTATGGCTCCATTTCTGAAAATGTTTAGGGCCCTAACCTGTACAATTGTACCAAGTTTCATGCTTTTATGAAAAAGGGAACATATCACCTCAAATTTTGCAAATATCACCTGGACTATAAAAGGATTTAAACATGGTAAAATGAGTTTAAAAAGCTAAAACAGCTGGAAGTATTATCAAATTACTCAAACATCTGAGGGGTTTGTGAATTCATTCTAATCCTGCAGAATTTGCTGCAGGCACAGTGTGTGCATGAGGTCATGTTTGTTGTCATAAGAATAACAGTCCACATTGTATGCTAATGGAAAAACATGCTTCACATCACCTCAGAAGAAAAGAATGAAACAATCATTTTAAAATTATTTTTTACTGGTTTATTTAGCCTTATGCCACACTACCACTTAAACAAAAGTATATAATGTCATAGGTTAACAAACAAAATAAAATGGGAGGAAATGTGTTTACTGTTTGATTCTTTAAAAAAAAACAACAACAAACAGTTCCTTGTTTTTTAACCAAGACAAAGACCGTCTTAAAAAGATGAAACCGAAGGCCATAGACATTTAACACAAGCTTTATTTGATTAATAAACAACTATGTGAAATTATTGCTACAGTACATTGTATTAATGCATAATTAATGGGTAAGCTAACAGAAGGATGCTGGATTGTGATTTGTTCTAAATGTAGTGTGTGGGGGAAAAAAAGCCATCAGCATCAGGTTACTCTGAATAATGTTTGAAGCAAGTCATGCAACTAGCTGGATTCAAAAACCTTGTTTGTACAGATTTGTTGTGTAACCACCATCATTCAAGTTACAATGTGTCACTGATTTGACTGCAGAGATTACATTTAGTAAAAGAAAAAACATACAACACATTTCCCCCCAGGTCACTTAGTTTTTATGGCCTTTTTGTAAGAATGGACTGAATAAACATTCATATTTGTGAAATGTATCACTACCACTGTGTGAACAGAGTTTCCACTGAACTGGATATTCAGGAGTTTCATGAAATGAAAGAAACTTTAATTTCTCTGATGCTCAAGGGTGACTGCACCTTTTCAATACCCAAGCTCACTGGGGCCTTTTTATGATGTTATTGAATTTCCTACATGTCTCTGCAGGGTCTTCAAAGTTTATCAGTAGATCTCGGGTATTAGGATTCGCTCCTCAAATAACATGTGCTTCAAGCTTGACCTCAATATAGTGTTAAATCAAACCCAGTTTAACAATAATTATGGTTATGATGTAGGACTGATACAGGTTTTGATGTACAGCTAACATCTAACAAATGTCTTTCATTTTCAGATGATGGAAACATGAGATGGAAGTACTGCAATCACTGTATTATTGCCTATACAGTGAAAGTCAGGGGTGTCCAGTGTTGTTTTGGATTTCATTAACTTTCAATGTGTGGACAAAACAGTTGAAAACTCTAAATATAATCTTTTGTGTTCCACAGAAGAAGGTACTGTATGTCATGCAGGTTTGGAATGACATGAAGATGCATAACTGATGACAGAATTTCAGTTTTTTTAAAGTGAACTACCAGGATATAAATGTGATGATAATCTGATGCCCTCATGAAATTCTATTCCTGTGTGTCTGTTTTCCTTACAAATACTGTTTTCACTGACCTGCCTGGAAGAGAAACATAAAAGACCATAACCTTTTTACATATAAATACAAACACACATACATTACGCATGTATATGCTGACCTTATAAACCCTTAAGTAGACACATATTATTTATGGTCCATGGTCCACCTTGATGATAAGCTTAAATTGTTCAATTCATCAAAGCTGTCAACATGGCAGTCCCCTCCCTATATTTATTGCGAAACAAGAGAACAGAGAATTAGAATGACACCTATTTTTGAAATGGTTTACGGACAGAGTTCAACGCATAGAATGTGTGTAATTGTATTTGATCTGGATTTGTAATGTATGCATGGCCTAAAGTTCACCACAGCCATGTCACCCTGCAGCCCAAGACTGGTTGCCCACTGAAGCCAAGCAGGGTTCAGCCTAGTCAGTACCTGGATGGGAGACCTCCTGGGAAAACTAGGTTGCTGCTGGAAGGGGTGCTAGTGAGGCCAGCAGGGAGTGCTCACCCTGCGGTCTGTGTAGGTCCTAATGTCCCAGTATAGTGACGGGGACACTATACTGCCAAAAAGCACCATCTTTCGGATGAGACGTTAAACCGAGGTCCTGACTCTCTGTGGTCATTAAAAATCCCATGGCACTTCTCATAAAGAGTAGGGGCGTAACCCCAGTGTTCTGGCCAAATTGCCACCTCTGGCCCTTGTCAATCATGGCCTCCTAATAATCCCCATCCACTTGATTGGCTCTATGACTCTCTCTCCTCTCCACCTGTAGCTGATGTGTGGTGAGCGCACTGGTGCTGTTGTCCTGTGGCTGCCGTCGCATCATCCAAGTG
>NW_015645070.1:342508-405108 GCF_001515625.1 Sinocyclocheilus rhinocerous
GGCCTCCTAATAATCCCCATCCACTTGATTGGCTCTATGGCTCTCTCTCCTCTCCACCTGTAGCTGGAGTGTGGTGAGCGCACTGGCGCCGTTGTACTGTGGCTGCCGTCGCATCACCCAGGTGGATTCTGCACACTAGTGGTGGTTGAGGAGAGACACCCCCCCTCCCCCCACATGATTGTAAAGCGCTTTGGGTGTACAGCAATACACAATAGAGCGCTATATAAATGCATCATTCATTCATTCATTCACCTGATTGTCTCCATAGTTCTATTACGGCTTAAGAGATCCATTACAAACTTAAACATGCAGATGTTCAGTGTATTACTTATGTCAAGGTATGTACAAGAAGTAATTTTACCTTGTACAGTACAGGATTATGTTCTGCAGTAGTTCAAATATGAAATATTTCATTGACAATTAAAAATGTGAGAATAAACATCCATGGTGGTATTGTTATATTTAAAATAAATTCCATATAAAATATTATTAAAAAATGTATAAAATGTTTTAAAACTGCACAACGGTCAATACATAAATAAGCTGCAAAAAGATTGAGAAATTACTTTTTGCACACACCCATATGACTCCCACTTACGGTCTCTGACATTTGTTGACATCTGTGTAAATTATTTAGAAATCCATTCTTGCGTAAAATTAGCGCATTTTGCAATTATTTTCAGTTTACACAAGAACAGTTTAATGAACATGTGCTCTGTTTGCATTTCATGAATGCCAGTAATGTTTAGCACAAGTGGAAGCATGCATGCATTTGGAAACAGCTACATCACCATTCATTAACTCTCATGGTTCATCACAGGGAAGATCTCTGCTTGTTCTGCTTCTGCACTGCTAACCAAATGATGACAATAACCAGAAGAATGCAAACCACTGAGAGGACAGCAAGTACTATGATCATATGGTCTGTGGTGTCCTCATCTGAAACAGAAAAAGATAATTTGGTTCAATATGTGGTATTTGTTTGATAGTGTCAAATCAACTGTTAAGTCCAGATCCAAATCTAAATCCAGTATTATAATCACAGCATATAAAAAGTTACAGTGCTTGCACAAAATCATTCAAACTTATTATTACAAAAAAGTCTTAAGCTTTCAAACCCTGGATATATACTATATACTGGATATAGTATATGTACAATCTCTCAGAGGAAAACTAACAATCATTATGCAGGCTAATATATTTTGAATAAACTGAATACTGCTTAACTATTAATATCACTGATCCTGTTGACATACTGGTGGGCTAGTCAGAATTTTTTTTTTCAGCTCAAACTGGCACACCCTTTGTGCTGTATAAATGTAAGAAGGTGTCTCCACTGATGGACAATGTTTGCAGATAGTAATGAGGCTACAGAAGCTGCAATCATAATCTGCCAATAAAATTCCCCCAACTGCAAAAGAGCTGCCATGATTTCAATTAAGACACAATGCCATTTCTTGAAATATATTTATGTTTTAGGAAAAACCCAGGACTGCTAATTATCTGTGTTTCCCAACCCTTTTCCTGGAGGCACACCACAATACTCTCTTCCTAATCAAAATCCCTGATTTATTTCCTGACACATCAGCTCATTAGTAGTGAGTCGAGACTGCAATACTGCATCTGAATATGCCTACTTTACTACTATATAGCACGTGAAAAACAGTACTGTTTGTCTGAATACAGAGAATGACCTTCTAATTATGTGATGGTCACACTACGCTTTTTGTTCCACTGACTTTCATTCATACATTATGCAAATGTGGGAGGTCAAGCTTGGTGAATTCACATCACATTAAGTCATGTGACCATGTTAAAGGAATGCAAACTTTAAATATGCAGGATTGCAGCTGTGCGGTAAAATCAAGTTTTTTAAAAAGATGCTGCAGAATGCAACTTCATATCATGAACGTTGCAGGGTCCGTAGAAATGTCACATGCTCACGTCTAGTGTGACCGCAGCATTACTCCGAGATTCTAAGTGTGCATCTGGAATCACTTCACAATCCAAAGAAGCTACGGGAGACAAGTTGTTAAGATCAGTGAAAGAAACTATAGTCTGCCCCGACCCAGATTCCACTCCACAATAGATGTTTGATCATGTTAATTTTCCAAAATGGCTTAATTATTATAGAGATGATGAAAGTCAACAGTTATGTTGTTTCTAGATCATTTGGGATGACCACATCCTCAGCAAATGATGACCAATTGTAGAAGGGAAATGGGTGTGGGACACTAAGAACATCTCAGACAATTAGGTGTCAGAACTTCATTAACATTCAGAGCATAGCTGTTACGACAGGAGCAACTTCATTTACATTAAGGGTATAGTAGACTGTAACTGTAAAGGTTTGAGCTTAGGATGTTCAGGGTTCACATGGTGGATGTCGTAGTTAAACCACCTACAAGGGGTTAGATCAAATGGAAATGATTACGAGGGGTTAGATCAAATGGAAATGATAGTTCAAGCCCATAGCCCACAGAGGCTAACCTTAAACATAACCATTAACCATTAATTATTGGTTAATAGGAGTGCTGATACAGGAACATCTCATACTTGGATAAATAACAGTGAGTTTAATTCAGACAAACCATCTAAAAACACAGAGTCATTCTCAGTTTAACAGCTTTAAATTGCTAGTAATTACCTTCTGGTTTTGAAAAGGGTGTAGCCAAAATAACTAACAATATAATGAACAGTGTCAGTTTCAGTGCTGAAGAGGAAAGATGAAACTGCACCACGAAATAACACCCCAAACTTGTGTTACCAACACCCAAGCCTCTTTAAATTACTTCAAAACTTAGATGAATTTAATTTGCCTTTGATTTCTTCTACATTATGATAAAGTGTACAAATATGTGCTTCCACCTCTGTCACTCACATCAGTGTTTCATAACAGGAAAAAAATCATGTCTATCTATCAACTGAATCATTGTCTTATCTTTCCATAATTATTTGCGGTTAGACAGGTCTAAAATCTCACCTAAAGCAGACAAAGGAGTTCTTTGTTATATAGCAAAAAAAACTAAACTTATGGCAACAAATCACTTGCAACAAGTCATACATGCCTTAATTGCATAAAGTAATGAATGACATGCCTCTAACTGACAGTTTCTCACACACACCATTTGCACACAGTAAATAAAGGTATTTACCATAGCTGAGAACCACTGGTCTCTGCAGGTTCTGGTTCAGGAGGTGGTTCTTTAGTGTAAATGTGATATTAATCACTGGCTTCTGGGCCTCACAGATGCTCTTTATGAAATAAAGTCCATCTTCTGTCTGGCCGTGGATCTCCAGGTGATAACTGAGGTTCTGGTCATGTTCCCCCAGCCAGATCACCTCAGGTTTGGGAAAACCTTCTGTCTCAAACTGCACTTTCAAAGCAGAGGAGTTTACATGGATGCTTAACCTGGGCTCAGAGTAAAGAGCTGAGAAAGACAAACATAATCAGCTGTGCAGTGTTAAAATGTACATCTTAAAGGGGTCATCGGATGCCCATTTTCCACAAGTTGATATGATTCTTTAGGGTCTTAATGAAACGTCTATAACATACTTTGGTTAAAATTTCTCAATGGTAGTGTAAAAAA
Source organism: Sinocyclocheilus rhinocerous (assembly GCF_001515625.1). Classification (NCBI taxonomy): domain Eukaryota; kingdom Metazoa; phylum Chordata; class Actinopteri; order Cypriniformes; family Cyprinidae; genus Sinocyclocheilus; species Sinocyclocheilus rhinocerous. The sequence goes on from NW_015645070.1 coordinate 346,099, forward strand.
CACCCTTTTTACCCTGTCAAAATCAGCTCTGTTTTCAGCAGGCCGTTCTAGTCCGTGTTGCTTTAAATGCTAATGAGCTCTTCTGACCCCGCCCCTCTCTTCCGTGGGGTGACGATTAGACTGTAAACTTCAACCACGAAACTTGCTAACTAGCACATATTAGGAAAGGCGATTTGCAAAGATTCATAAAAAACCCTTATACTCACTTCTTCTGTAGATGCAGCTGGATCATGAATTATTTGTGCGAACTTAAACGCATTTAGGCAGATCGGGGATCGGCCCATTCCTTTCAAAAACGAAAGTAACGTTAATCCTCTGCGTCTTCATACATAATTCTGACAGGAACCTCAGAACAGCTTGATTTGAGAAAGGGGATTTTAAAATAGGGATTAAAAAAAAAAACACTGGGTGGATTTTTATCATTATAGGGTGGATGTGTACACACACTTCCAACACACATTTATGTTCAAACAACAACAAAAGTGAATTTTGCATCCAATGACCCCTTTAAATAAAAAAATTTACATCTATGTAAAGTGCATATCAATTGATCTTATCAATAAAGTAAAGTCTAGATGATCGTATGTTTTACAGTAAAGCCTAACTAGAACACTTTATGTTCACAGGAAATCTAAATTTAAAATGTATTTTTATATTTCAAGGTTTTTCGTGACCGTGAGAAAGCTGAAATATGATACATCCACAGCAAAACCACAGTTGGCATATTTTGCAAATTTGTCAGGACACTTAATCCTCAAATAAAAATAAACTTAAAGATAAAATGAAAAAGAAAGATGAATGGCTATTTGTTTACAATTACCTTTATCTGTATCAAAATGCACTGCGTGTTTCTGATTCAACAAAAAGTACTGACTTGAACTAGCTGCTGTATGTTTCGTACATTTATTTTTTGTGACTGAAAATGAAGCTGGGCGCTCCTGGAAAGCGGAAACATTGTACATCATATTCTCTCCAGTGTTCATCATATGCTTACCTCCATAGGTCACTTGCATCAAGGCTCTTCCTGTTCCCTTTGTATTGCTCACTATGCACATGTACCAACCTGCATCTTTCGGTCTAACTGCTGCAATTCTTAGAGAGGCATTTCCTTTATGAAGCTCTGAAACATACAATGAGGTCCGATTGTGGTATTTTAGACTCTGTCGGTCCAATTGGTCCTGTTGATAATAGAAACTGTGGACAACCCGTGCATCCTCCTGTCGTTGCCAGGTAACAACCAAGTTGGAGAGGTCAGGATCAGGTGTGAACTCACAGCCAAGTACAGCTGGACGACCTCGGATTGCCAGCAGATGTTTATTAGGGACAGTCACCTCAAATGAGGCTGGAAAAAGACAGTGAGAACAATTTAGAGTTGCTTGAAGAAACACCCCTGGGCACATTTCTAAGGGGTCATATCGTAAGAAATCATATTTTCCTTCATATTTTGATGTAAAAATATGAAAACATAAACTTTGGACAGCAATAGACAGCAATGGTACAGCAAAAATGTTCACAGTCTCAAGCTCTTCACTGGCAAATATCCTGAGGTGTGACGTGAAAAAAAAAAAAAAGCTTAATCTGAAGCTTGTAAGAGCCCTAAATATAACTGGCCACAGTAGGACTGTAATCAAGAGATAAAACCTGTTTAATGAACCACAGAAGAATATTTTACTTCCTTCTACACTAAAACTATATAAAAGACTAAAACTCTAATAGTAGCAAAATAGACTATAAGTATACTTATATATAGAAATTCAGTCAATATTTGCCATTCTATAAAGTGCAGTCTTTCTTTACATTCTTTCTTTACCCTGTAATTTTTAGGGCAGGGACTGAACACATATCAGAAAGCCAAACCCAGTAGAGGAAAAAAAACCCACCTCCAATGTGTATAAACACCAACACTGAACAGCAATGGTACCATAAAAATCTGCACAATCACAAGCCCTTCACTACCAAACAATCCTGAGCTGAGCTGTGATGTGAAAGCAAAAAAACTAACAAAAACAAAACACTTTAAAGAGCCCTAAAAGTAACTGATCACTGGTAAAACATCTATAATATTCAGAAATATTTCATCTTTAAATGTTGCTAGAAAAAAAATATTTTAGAACATGTAGAACATCAGGACAGCTAGACCAACCACGTTCATCTCTGTCTTAACTCCAATTCAGCTCTGCCTAAATATTTCACTTGATTAGAGCCAGGAGAGGAAATACATCATTTAATCAATTCAGCTCAGTTCAGTTCACTTCACTTTTATCTCCCAAGACTAACAGTTTAAAAAAATTACCTTAGTTAAATAAAGGTCACATTAAAACTGTCTTAGAAACGTTTTACCATCCCTTCATCATTGTGCCAGAACCAGACATTAAATCTTTTACTAAAAATGTGAATAAAAAAGTTAGAGTAGCCTTGATTTCCAACGCATGCATAGCCTATAAGTATGACACAATGACACTGTTGTATATTATAACGCCTTCCGATTTCTTTTCATTAAATAGAAGTCTTACCCAAAAGAACATCGACGACCACGACGCACAAAATGAGCCAAAACATTGTCGCTTGGAGTTCAGGAACATGGTTTAAATAACGAAGCAGTTCAGTGCAGCGTTGATGATCACATGCCAGTCAGAAATTAAATTTATTCATAATATTCTTCAATTTTATTCGTTACGATTTACGTGATCTGTAATAAAGCCATGGTCAGAAGCTAAAGTAACGTACACATACAGTATCGGTGTGCTCCACAAGTAGACTAAACAAGAACTGTACTTGTCTTGAGCGTCCCGCCGTTTCCATTCCTTTCAAGTTAGGACAACTCCCACCTACAAGATACGTTGCTCCACCTAAGAGCAGTTAGTACTAGATCTTTTGAAGATTATGAATGCTTTTGTGTTGTCAGTCACTATTTACAAGGGCAAGGCTAAAACAGCAGTATTAACAGGAATTTAGTCTTAAGCTTAAGTCTTAAGCTTAATTAAGTTTAAATACATTTTTATGTGAATGATGAAGACACTTAACTGACTATTATTAGCCAAATTAGAGACTTCAGACTCCAACAATTCAGAGATTAAAGAAATCTCTAAAACACAGTAATGCAAACTTGCACATTTGCCTTGATTAACATGTATTCATTTAGTAGACACTTTTATCCAAGGCTAGGCTATATAGCCTATATACACACATCAATCGAGGTATTAATTTTTGTAGTATTAATGTAGTATTCATTTAAATAGTATTCATTTTTAAACTTGTTTGTTTTTCTCTGTACGTGATGGGTATTTTAGTAGCAAGCGTTTGTGATCAGAGCGTTTCCGACCATGTCATCACACAGGGAAAACAAGCCATGAGTTATTGAAACTTTTGTGTCGCAGACTATACTTTTATATTTAGCTGACTTATTTTTTGAGTAACAGTTGGTTTAAGAAGAACATTGGCGTTTATTATATTGTGTCATTGTTTTATAGTAGCCTATATTATGGACGCGAGCAGCTGTTATACAGTAATGAATGCATCTGTAGGCTATATCTAAAAAAAATTAATTTATAAGTGTCATGTTTGTGATTTTTGTTCATGTAAGCTTCTGAACTTTAAAACTAAACAGACTCGTGATTTTATGACATAAATTATTGCTTTATTTATTAACATAACGATGTTATGTTAACGACATTTTATTTGTGTATTTACTTTCATTTTGTTACAAGTAGGCCAACAGCGCCCCCTAAATAAATGAAAGACCTTACGGGCATTAGGACCTAGGACAAGGAGGCTGTTGCTGACTGTAGACAGGAACTGAAAGGCTTTTTACATGCTCTCAGGATCCGACAGGTGAAGTCTAAGCTTAGTTATCTTGGTTATTTTACAGCTGTTCAAATTACTACTGCTTTTTTATCTAAATAATTAACCAGTGGACATTTGCACCGATCAGTATGGTTATTCAACAGATTTTATGAGTGACAGTCAATGACTATCAGAAACTGTTTGGTTAACAGCATTCTTTAAATTATTTTTATTTATTTATTTATTTATAGAAATGGAACTGGTTCTTGGTTCCAAATCCTACATTAATCACTGGGATTACTTTTCAAATAACAAAAAAAAAGAGACTTTTAGCTGCCATTTCTGTAAACTAAGGTATGATCAATAAAAATACCAAACATATTTATTTTATAGATTATATTTGGTGACTGAAAATGAAGCTGGGAACTCCTGGGCACATTGTATACTACAACATATTGTCTCCAGCAGTGGCGTAATTTAGTAATGACGGGCCCCAGTGCAGGCTATTACAACGGGCCCCCTGGGGTGCACGGTTATGAAGCACATACAAACACACAGCGCTCGTGTTTAGAAAGGAACCCATATATGCAAATTTGTGCCTGCCTATAGTCAACTTTAATTTTTCTCTCATTTCTACCAGCTTTTTTCGATCAGCTTTTAATTGGCTTAGAAATCAGATAACTGCTGGACAATAACCAATAATAATGATTTGTTTATATACTACAAACACTTTTTTATCACATAATAAGGCAGAATAGTTTCAATACTGTAATAAATGCTATGTCAGTTAGCACTGCATTGATATACTTTATTTATTACCTGGAGATGACTGGACAAACACAAATAAACCATATATTGTCGCAATCGTATGTTTAATGTCTTCATGTTCCCAAACGTTTCTGTTTTTCTGTGAAAACAACTGTTTTCATACAGCAATATCATCTCGCCTTATTCTGGGTCCGAATAAAACATCAGATCATGCACAGACTATCCTGTCTCTTTGAATTTAAATCTATATTTATTCCCACCGGCTCTTGAAAACTTCTATGCGAACACACTTGCCCGAAAAAGTGCAGGGGAGGAATTTACGTAATATTAAAAGTGGGGGGGGACACGTCCCCCGCGTAATCTACGCCCCTGTATGCATGCATACCTTCATAGGTTACTTCCATCAAGGCTCTTCCTGTTCCCTTTGCGTTGCTCACTATGCACATGTACCAGCCTGCATCCTTGGGTCTAACTGCTGCAATTCTTAGAGAGGCATTTCCTTTATGAAGCTCTAAAACATACAATGAGGTCCGATTGTGGTATTCTGGACTCTGTCGGTCCAATTGGTCCTGTTGATAATAGAAACTGTGGACAACCCGTGCATCCTCCTGTCGTTGCCAGGTAACAACCAAGTTGGAGAGGTCAGGATCAGGTGTGAACTCACAGCCAAGTACAGCTGGACGACCTCGGATTGCCAGCAGATGTTTATTAGGGACAGTCACCTCAAATGAGGCTGGAAAGAGACAGTGAGAACAATTTAAGAGTTGCTTGAAGAAACACCCCTGGGCACTCCAAAAATTTACACTTCTAAGGTGTCATCATATCATAAGAAATTTTTGTTTTCTTCATACTTTGGTCTACCATTAAAACACCAACACTAAACAGCAATTGTACCACAAAAATCTGCACAATCACAAGCCCTTCACTACTAAACAATCCTGAGCTGATGTAAAAGAGCTGACTTACCTATTCTATTCCATTCTATTATTTAATAACAAAAATAAATAAAAAAAAACCTAGCTACGTGTACTGTGCTAGACTAACTGAGACTTGTCATGGCACTTGTATACTGTTGTTCTCTTGTTGGTCTGATTGCTTCTATTGTTCTCATTTGTAAGTCGCTTTGGATAAAAGCGTCTGCTAAATTATTAAATGTAAATGTAAAAGCAAAAACAAAACACTTTTAAGAGCCCTAAAAGTAACCATTCACTGGTAAAACATCTATAATATTATGAAATAGTATTTCATCTTTAAATATTGCTTGAAAAAATATTTTAGAAAGATGTTTTTTTGTAGCTAGATGTCATAATTTTGAATCATGACATCTCTCAGCAGTGTTGTATCAACAACGACTCAGCAACCAATTGGCATGCATTTGAGGTGCTTTCCTGATAATGTTGTTTAAAATGCATATTTTATTTCATTTTATAGTACGACCTTAAATTGTAAAGGAAAAAAGCTCAATTAAAGTTCAAGAGATCAAGTCAGTCTAGTATAACAAACCTTCAAATTTAAAAGTATGACACTGTATATTACCAAGGTTGTATCAAATCAGAAGTGTTTATTATAATGCTTTGTGATTTCTTTTCATTAAATCTTATATTCAATCTTTAACTAAAAAATTTATATTATTATGTTAAAACTATGAAAACAAAAAGAAAACAGGAAATATCCCAATATTCATTGAATAAATCTGATTTCTCACTTTTTTACATTTCTTTAATTATGTTTAAAATTAAAAATATCCCACGGTTGTGGTGAATTTCCAACATAAAAAAGCCTCTGTGTCTCTAAATGTTTTTTTGTTTTTTTTTACAAGTTAGTGTAACCTAATTGATTTCCAAGGTATGCATACAAGTATGACACAATGACAGTGCTGTATATTATAATGCCATTCGATTTCTTTTCATTAAATGTAAGTCTTACCCACAAGAACATCCAAAATGCACAAAAGGAGCCAAAACATTGTCGCTTGGAGTTCAGGAACATGGTTTAAATAACGAAGCAGTTCAAGTGCAGCGTTGATGATCACATGTCAGTCAGAAATAAAACTTATTCATCAATCTTCCTCAATCTTATTCTTCATGATTTACGTGATCTGTAATAAAGCCATGGTCAGAAGCTAAAGTACACGTACAGTTTCTGTGTGCTCCGCAAGTAAACAAGGACTGTACTTGACTGTCCCGCTTCCATTCCTTTCAAGTTAGGACAACCCACACCAAGATACGTTGCCCAACCTGATCAAAAGTACAAAGAGCACTACTAAGATGAATGCTTTTGAGTAGTCACTATTTACAACGGCAAGCTTAAACAGAAGTTTTGATAAGAATTAAATCTTAAGCTTTTGTATAAATTAAATTTTATGCAAATAATGAAGAGACTTATACTTGACTGACAATTATTCCTCAGAGACTTCAGACTCCAACAATTCAGAATGCAGATTAAAGACATCTGTAAAACACAGTAATGGAAATTTGCCATTTGCACTGACTGACATGTAGGCTATTCATTTTGTAGACACTTCTGTCCAATTACAACTTAAAAATAACGTTAGAAGTACTAAAATCATGCATAGGCTATACACATATTAACGATTCACTCCACAAGTGGACAAAGAGCGTCCTGCATATATATATATATATATATATATACACACACACACACACACACACACACACACACACACACACACACAATTGCAATTAAAATGATTCAACCCCCTTGACCTGCAAGACATTTTGCAGAGAACAATTTTATGAAAACAATTCAACACTATTAGAGAAAGTTTATCAATACACATTTGAGTAATTCTAAGAATGTAAAGTTGATGTATAATGAAAAAAATCACATTGGCTCTAAACATTCATGTTCAAAATTATTCAACTCCCAAAAGTCAAAATTGGTGTAGAGTCTTTTATTGTTTAAAACCACCAATAAACACTGCTTGGGGGTGCTTAGAAGCTTCTGTCAGCTCTCTGCTGCAATCTTGGCCCATTCCTCGCCTGAAAAGCTTTCAGATCACTGATAATCTTTGGCTTTCACATTGCCACTGCTTTCTTCAAATTCAACAAAATATTTTCAATGAGAATTAAATCTGGAGACTTAACAGGCCACTCAAGAAGATTCTACGAACGATCCCTGAACCAAGCATAAGCAGATTTGGATGTATACTTTGGGATGATTGTCCTGCAGGAAAGTCCATTGATCATCATCTTCAGTCTTTGCACCAAAGGCATCACAATTCTTGCCAAAATGGCCTATTACATGTCTTTCATACAGTCATGATTTCCACATCCTGCAACAGTAAAACACCCCCATAACAAGACGGAGATGGTGTTCTTCTGCTCATGCTTCATGCTCACATTTTTTGGACCAGACATACGCTGATTCATGGGTCCAAAAAGTTCTAGTTGTGTCACATCACTCCATAAAACATTCGTCCAAAACTACACAGGTCTATCCAAATGAATTTTAGCATGTTCAAGTCGGCCTTTTATGTTTTCTTGGTCAAGAGGCATTCAGCAAGATGCCCCAACACGAAGGCCTTACTTGCCTTGTGTTCTTCTTATACTCTGCATTGAAATGTTTTTCCTCCTTTCATCGGGTCATCTTTGAAGTCCATCTTTTCAAGTTCATGTTTTCCTCAGTTGCTGTGATCAAAAATGTTATGATATTGTGCTTTTTCTTCAACACCCTCAAATGTTTTTTTTGGTACAACGCATTTTAAGCTAAGGAATAAGGCTACCAGCTGTGTCTCTAGGAATTTTAATGACTTGGAAATCTTCATGTAGCCTAATAAAACTAATAAAGAAAAGTAAAAACTAATGTAATAAAACCATTTCTTCACTTCAGCTTCTCTATAGCTTTTGTGAGAGCTCTGTTAACTTTTCATATTTGCTACTCAACTTCAGTATGTATGTGTAACAGCTCAAGCTAATTCTATTTTCTAATAGATTTTCTAAATGTTTAATTGTGTTTTAAGACTGCAGTTTTGTTCCCCAACATACAAATAAGTGACTAAAAAAACAGCAATGTTGAATAGGAGTTGAATAATTATGATATAGCTGTATTATTAAAGAATCTTATAACTCAAAAATATTCCATTATATATTGACATTATTTCTTTGAATATGCCAGTAAAGTGTTATGCAATTTTTTTTATAAAGTCCTGGGTCTTCAGAAAAGCTTGTATTTGTAAACTACTGCAGTCTCTGGGGGTTGAATAATTTTGATAACAACTACATACATCCATCCGATTCCATAGCCTACTATATAGTCCTAATTATTACATTTTAATGTTGAAATATGCACATGATGGATCTTCTTGCTGAATTCTATTGAACACAAAGTTGCTAGCTACGTCTACATGTTACGTCAGTGTGACCACGATCAGTGCGTTTCCGAACATGTCATCACACAGGGAAAACTAGCAATGAATTACTACTCTTTTGTATATTTTGCGTCGTATACTTTTATATTTACATATTCTGCGTTACAACTGATTTAAAAGAAACGGTAGCGTTTATAATATGGTGTCATTGTCTCTTACTGTATATTATAATGGAGGCGAGCAATATTGTTACCCCCCTCCGCACTCACATTGGTATGAGCCGTATCGCACGCTGACTGGAAACATGTGGCTGTGTTTTTACCGGCTTGTCACGTAGAGAAATATATTACGGCTTTTGATTAATAAATCAGTGATACAGTCTGCAAAACGACTGAGAAGCAAGAATACACATTTGTTACCTCGACAGACAGGAACTGAAAGGCCTTTTACGGGCTCTCTGGATCAGACAGGTGAAGCCTGCGCCTGGTTGTCTTCCAACTGTTCGACGTAGGCTAACGTTACTTCTTTTTAACCTCACTGAATAAACTAGTCGACATCTGCACAGATCGGTAAAGTTATTCAACAGATTTTGGGGAATTCAGATTTGCTTGTCAAGTAGACGATTGCCACGTTGATGATTGCATGACAGTGATTACTTTGACTCTCAATGATGGTGTTCATGTAGACTCTAAATTTTAGAGGTTCTGATATGTCTGATTTTGGGTCCTGTGCGTTTAAATCGGTACCGAGTGTGTCAGAATGCAACATGGGCTTGTTAGAGGCGCAGTTCGCTTTGTGTCCTCATAGCGGCGTTGCTTTGCTGCTTTTACCAGCAGCTACATATATAATGACACATCTTCCTCCATGCTTCACTGTGGTAGAGATGTATTCATTTTTGTATTTCTCACCAGATCTTCAAAGACACCGCTCTGGTGCATATCCCTTTCTATCACGATTCATCACTCCACACAAATTTGCTGAATCACTGTCCTTGAAGTTTTTCTGAGACAGCAATGGCTTTTTAAGGAGTGCATTTGCTTAATTCTTAAAAGTAAGTGTAGCCGTTTTGGGCTTGGCCCTTTTCCCCCCCAGGACTGTGTGTGTGAAGTATGTTTAGCTTGTAGTAAATTGACAACATGCCTTTTATTCTACACATTAATAAAGTGAGATGTTCAGACATTTAAAATAATGGTAACACTTTACAATAAGGTTTGATTTGTTAACTTTAAATAATGCGGTATGTTAATATGTACTAACAATGAGCAATATATTTTTACAGAATTTATTAACTATTGTTATTTTTAAGAGAACAGTTCATTGTTTGTTCATGGTAGTTCACAGTGTATTTACTAATGTTAACAAAAAGTTTTGATTTCAAAATATCTATTAGTAAATGTAGAAATTAACATTACTAAATGCTGCAGAGACATATTCTGCGTTACAACTGGTTTAAAAGAAACGGTAGCGTTTATAATATGGTGTCATTGTCTCTTACTGTATATTATAATGTAGGCGAGCAATATTGTTACCCCCCTCCGCACTCACATTGGTATGAGCCGTATCGCAAGCTGACTGGAAACATGTGGCTGTGTTTTTACCGGCTTGTCACGTAGAGAAATATATCACGGCTTTTGATTAATAAATCAGTGATACAGTCTGCAAAACGACTGAGAAGCAAGAATACACATTTGTTACCTCGACAGACAGGAACTGAAAGGCCTTTTACGGGCTCTCTGGATCAGACAGGTGAAGCCTGCGCCTGGTTGTCTTCCAACTGTTCGACGTAGGCTAACGTTACTTCTTTTTAACCTCACTGAATAAACTAGTCGACATCTGCACAGATCGGTAAAGTTATTCAACAGATTTTGGGGAATTCAGATTTGCTTGTCAAGTAGACGATTGCCACGTTGATGATTGCATGACAGTGATTACTTTGACTCTCAATGATGGTGTTCATGTAGACTCTAAATTTTAGAGGTTCTGATATGTCTGATTTTGGGTCCTGTGCGTTTAAATCGGTACCGAGTGTGTCAGAATGCAACATGGGCTTGTTAGAGGCGCAGTTCGCTTTGTGTCCTCATAGCGGCGTTGCTTTGCTGCTTTTACCAGCAGCTACATATATAATGACACATCTTCCTCCATGCTTCACTGTGGTAGAGATGTATTCATTTTTGTATTTCTCACCAGATCTTCAAAGACACCGCTCTGGTGCATATCCCTTTCTATCACGATTCATCACTCCACACAAATTTGCTGAATCACTGTCCTTGAAGTTTTTCTGAGACAGCAATGGCTTTTTAAGGAGTGCATTTGCTTAATTCTTAAAAGTAAGTGTAGCCGTTTTGGGCTTGGCCCTTTTCCCCCCCAGGACTGTGTGTGTGAAGTATGTTTAGCTTGTAGTAAATTGACAACATGCCTTTTATTCTACACATTAATAAAGTGAGATGTTCAGACATTTAAAATAATGGTAACACTTTACAATAAGGTTTGATTTGTTAACTTTAAATAATGCGGTATGTTAATATGTACTAACAATGAGCAATATATTTTTACAGAATTTATTAACTATTGTTATTTTTAAGAGAACAGTTCATTGTTTGTTCATGGTAGTTCACAGTGTATTTACTAATGTTAACAAAAAGTTTTGATTTCAAAATATCTATTAGTAAATGTAGAAATTAACATTACTAAATGCTGCAGAGGTATTGTTCATTGTTGGTTCATGTTAACTAATGTAGTCAACTAATATTAAGAAAAAGAAACCTTATTGTGAAGTGTTACCAAATTGATAATAAAAAAAGTGATTTGGTGTTTATTTTTGTTTAAAGGGATAGTTCACCCAAAAATGAAAATTCTGTCATTAATTACTTATTACTAGCGAAATGACAGAATTTTTATTTTTGGGTGAATTAACCCTTTAAAGCTAGCACTGTCGAACAGAATAAAATAACTGTTGTTAAAGGCGTAGTTCACCCAAAAATGAAAATTTGCTGGAAATTTACTCACCCTCAGGCCATCCAAGATGTGGATGAGTTTGAAGAAATTTTGAACAGATTTGGAAAAATTTTGCATTGCATCACTTTCTCACCAATGGATCCTCTGCAGTGAATGGGTGCCATAAGAATGAAATTCCAAACAGCTGATAAACACATCACAATACACATGACTCTAGTCCATCACATGTTTGTAATAAACAAATACATTATTAAGATGTTTTTAACTTCAAATCACTGCTTCCGAGTCCTCTATCCATAATAGTGCTTTCTCAGTTTGCCATTGATGCCGTTCACCTTAGATGTAGCTCTACCTAGGATTCATTCTGTGTTCTCTCATGTGTTTTTACATGCATGTAAAGATCATTCCCAGTGTGCTGATTGGTGGTGACCATGAGGAAGTGTAAGAACTGTGGGGGGACGGACATTGATGTGGACCAGGCCCGGGGTGATGCTGTGTGCATGGGCTGCGGCTCTGTGCTGGAGGACAACATCATTGTTTCTGAGGTAACCTTCGTGGAGAACAGTGGAGGAGGATCGTCCGCCGTTGGCCAGTTTGTTGCTGGTGACTGTGAGTGATGGTTCATCTACTCCAAACAAGGCCAATTTTGCAGTGTATTTAATTTGTTTTAATAAATAAATGAAGGAATAATCAATGCGAGAAACTGAATATGTGTTCTATGTACATAGAATGAGGGGCAGACCAAATAAAACTATATGGTTACGTCTTGTATTATTATTTGTCTGTCTGTTTGTCTCAGTCTCTTTAACATAAGGAATTACATAGGAAAGTGTTTGCAGAGTTATTGTCTGAAATGTTCAAATGGAGGCCTCAGTTAGAAAGGGTTGCTGTTAGGAACCTTGACTGCAAACTGTTCTCTTAAGTTGTAAATGATCTCCTAAATTATCTGTAATAGTCGACTATCAGCCTGTGAGATATTTTATGCTATTACAATCTGCTTATACTTTTATGAAACGTTCAAGAAACTTCTAGTCTTGGACAAAAATTTCTACATTTGAATATTTTTTTCTAAATTTAATAACCTTCCTAGAGTTTTGATAATTCTGTACATAGCATATTTTTTTTAATTACCTGCTGTGATAAATCAAATGGGGGAAAATGGTTTATAATCGAATTAATAAAATTGAAAAATACATACAGATATTTCCTCTAAAAAAATTTAAATGGGATAAGGGTTATTTTATGCTATTACAATCTGCTTATACTTTTATGAAACGTTCAAGAAACTTCTAGTCTTGGACAAAAATTTCTACATTTGAATAATCTTTTCTAAATTTAATAACCTTCCTAGAGTTTTGATAATTCTGTACATAGCATATTTTTTTAATTACCTGCTGTGATAAATCAAATGGGGGAAAATGGTTTATAATCGAATTAATAAAATTGAAAAATACATACAGATATTTCCTCTAAAAAAATTTAAATGGGATAAGGGTTTTTGTTTTGTACGGCAGTACCATCTTCAAACAGCAGGTGGCTGTCAAGTTTTTTATAAAATAATGTCCTGCAATGAAGACTTTGATAGTAAAAGCTTATTTTCAACAGCTCATCTACATTTGGCTAATATTAGATTTAAATATGGGTGTTGTTTTTACCTTTCTTCTAAGATTATTCTTTAGAAGTATTGGGTAAGCTGAAGAGTACTAGACAAGGCAGGTTTATTTGCACAATGGTAATGCAAAGTGTATTTAATAACAAAAATATTAAAAACAAAGAAAAAATACATTACGACAAATAAAAAAGGAAACCGAAAGAATAAGTATACAGCTTGGTTATGAAATATGTGTGTTCCTGTCCTCATAATATTAGTATTACTAATATATTTTATTTTTTTGCTTTGTTGTAGCATCTGGAAATGTGCCATCATTGGGAGGAAACTTCCACACTGGGGTTGGGAGGGAGTCCAGAGCTGCCACTCTGCAGAATGGTGAGCGTACATGTACAGTATATGCCATTCTTCTAGCCCTTATTTACCCTTCGTGACAGTCAGAAAGTATAGACACTACTATTCAAAAGTTTGGAAAGGTTTTTTTTTTGTTGTTGCAAGTTTCCCATGCAGACCAAAGCAACATTTATTTGATTAGACATAAAATAATAACAATTTAAAATATCTGTTTTCCATGTGATGACAACGCCGAATTTTCAGCTGCCATTACTCCAGTCTTCAGTGTCAAATGATCCCTCAGAAATCATTTTAATATGCTGATTTGGTGCTCCAAAAACATTTATTCTTATCAATGTTAAAAACAACTGCTTGAAGTTTTTGTGCAAGACGTGAAAAATGTTTTAAGATTCTTTAATTAATAGAAAGTTCAACTGTAGTGTTTATTTAAAATATAAATAATTTGCTAAACATTATAAATGACTTTACTGCCACTTTTTTCTGCATTTTAATCTGTCCATGCTGAATAAAAGTATTAATGTCTTTCTGAAAAAAAAATTATAGTGATCCCAAATTTCTTAGGGGTTAACTTTTTAACTAACCTTTTCGATTTTGTGACATGCTTAAGGTATCTCTATACCCTTTACATGACTTTCATTCATTTCTCATAGAGTTTGTAATCTAAATATTTGAAGCGCTTTGTCTCGATTCCTTCATTCAGAGCTATAGATGTTAATTTATTCTTTGACATATCGGTATCATTGTAAAGTCTATGTTGTCTTTATTTAAAGGTATAAACTGTTTTTTTTTTTGTAATATGTAGTTCCTAAATTTGCCAAAGCATTTCAAAACTGATTTCCTGTGAATATGAGACATTACTATGTGTCACTGACAATTTACAACTTGTACAGTATTGTGTGTTTTAGATATGTCAGTATAATGTTCCATTCCATTGAACAACACGATTGGATTGAGCAAGATGTTTAAGTATATGCGTTCTTTGTTTTTAAGAAAGGGGGATTCTTTGGAAACTGTAGTCTTGTGTAAAGTGGTTTCAAGTTAAGTGTGAGAGGTTCATTTCAGCCAGATGGTAATAGTTGTTTTTCAAAGAAGCCTGAGAAGTCAGAAGGTGTGGTGCGTTTATGTGCTTTTGTGTATTAATCGATGAATCAGTTTGGTCAGACAACCGTATGGTCTGTGTGTGTGCTGGGAGGGAATTGCAGAGGCCACTTTATTTGTATCTGTGTGTGGGAATGTACACGTGCGATTAATGGCCTCATGTCTGCATCGAGATTTATACTATCTGTGTGTGGTGAGAGAACAAAAGATGCTCTGTGAGATCTTGAGTCTGTATAAACAGACCTGCTTTCAGATTGAAGATGCTCTCCTCCCACTCTAAAAGACTCATAACTGTTCTCAAACAGCACATCCACAGCAGGTGCTCATACAGAATCGAAATAAACCTATATTTTGTAGTAACTTTGTGGAAGTTACAAAGTACACATAATTGCTGTAAGTATTTTGATTATGGTTAAACTATTCGTTTTTGGTGTTAACTTTAAAAATAGTAGAGGCACTTTAAAAACATTACTTGTAGTCCACTGCAGCTGGAATAGGAAAATATCACACAAAAATTACTTCACCATATTTATACTAGATTTCACCTTGTCTGCTTTCTAAATGTGTGTTAAAATCTTATTGTGAAAGAAGTATCTATGCAGGTTTCATTTTGATTTATCCTAAAGCAAGGCACTACAGGCAAAACTGTATGATAGATGATATCATCTATCATACATCATTGAATGATAGATATTAGCAGTGTTGGGGAAAGTTACTTTTAAAAGTAATGCATTACAATTTTGCATTACTCCATAAAAAAGTAACTAATTACGTTACTTAGTTACTTTTTATGGAAAGTAATGCGTTACGTTATTTTTGCGTTACTTTTTAAATCTGGACAGGGCTTGCTTGTTTGTTTTTAAAATAAAAAAGTTATATTTTTGGCAAATATAAAAGCCTTTTCACAGCAAAAGTGAAATGAATAAGCCTCAGGCTGAAGGGAAAGTACATTTACTTCCGTACAGTAGAATGCAGAAGAAGACATTTCAACACACTTCAGCAATAAAAAAAGACACTCAAATGTTTGTCTAGAGTAATTTTTGCTTATTAGTACGGTTGAACTGGATCATCGGAGGTCAGAAGCAAAGACATTGGTTAATATAATGGGATTAAATATATAAATGATATTTGTGTTGTTTAACATTTAATTATTGCAGGTTTGCGTTATATTCTGAGTTGCATTTTTTTTATTCATTTTGAGGAATACTGAATCTGTGTTGTTGTTTTTTTGTGAGTGAGATGAATTAATGCATATTCATATTTATTTTAGAACTACAGTAACATCTTCTGATTTCTCTCAACATGGGGACAGGAGAGCTGTCAATCAATAAATTGGAAAAAAAAGTAACTTGCGTTACTTATTTGAAAAAGTAACTCAGATATTCTCTTGTAAATTAAAAAGTAAAGCGTTACTTTACTAGTTACTTGAAAAAAGTAATCTGATTACGTAACTCACGTTACTTGTAATGCGTTACCCCCAACACTGGATATTAGTCTTTTAGACTAGTGGGGAAAAAACCATCCAAAATAGATATTTAAGCGTTTATCACATTTTACGTATCTAAAATGTATTGGTTTCTCCTGCACTGAGACAGAATTTTCCTCTTTAGTAACACCAGTTTTATTCATTTCCATATCCTTAAGGGTTTACAGAGGGTTTGTTCATATGTCATTCTCCTGATTTATACAACATTTTATTCCTTTAACATAGTGAAAATGTATTTCCCCACCCTATAGTTTTTTTCTGCTAATCTGTTACACTTGAATATACATACTTCGAAATATGGAAGAAAAGATCTGTTGCTACTTCGGTTTCATGTTTGCTTAGGAAAAACTGGTAACCCAAAGATTCTTTGTTCAATCCCCAGAAGGCCAAACCAGGGGCTTTTACTATTGTGTGTTTCCTCTGTTAACTTCTAAAGTAACTAAACCTGCTGTAAATATGCTGTCAAAATACCTGACTGTGATCTTTTGGTTGTGTTTCATTCAGCTAAGCGACAGATAAACCATCTTGGTCATCAGCTTCAAATGAATCAGCACTGTCTGGACACTGCCTTCAACTTTTACAAGATGGCCCTCTGCAAGCATCTGACCAGAGGGCGCAAATCATCCCATGTCATCGCCGCCTGTCTCTACCTCGTCTGCCGAACGGAGGGAACACCTCGTATCCTTTTGGCCATGAGGTGATGGAAGCTTTTAGAGAGAAAGGAAAGTGTCTGCTATTGAGGGTGAATGGTGGTATATGATTAAATATTCAAATAATGTGATGCATCAGAGTTTGTGTCAATCTGATTTTGCTCTAGGTCAGGGTGCAAGTTTATGATGGGAAGGTGGTTGCTACAGTTTAGAGCTGTTCCCAATCCC
This sequence comes from Sinocyclocheilus rhinocerous, assembly GCF_001515625.1. NCBI lineage: Eukaryota > Metazoa > Chordata > Actinopteri > Cypriniformes > Cyprinidae > Sinocyclocheilus > Sinocyclocheilus rhinocerous. The sequence goes on from NW_015645070.1 coordinate 363,360, forward strand.
ACCATAATGTTACAAGTCACAGGCTACGTAAACACAACTTTATTTTGACGTTTCCACAACCTGTTATCCTTCTGTCAGTCTTTGAGCATTTGGCCAGTGGGATTTAAGATGGCACTCCTATGTTTTGTCTGGTAGTTTCTAAGATATTATGGCTAAGTTCACAAAAACATACTATAGTGGGCCATTTCAATTGGAATCAATGAGGTTAGGAATTTTGTGTGAGGTAAAGGTTTTCCCCAAACAGATATTACAACGTGTTCAAATTGGCCATTCAGTTCGCTGCATTGACCAACAGAAAGCTGCTTGGTTTGAAAGTGTCTTCTGTGTGAGATGTGCTGCATATATTGCTACAAAATTGCCTGTAGACAAAGGACCATTTGTCCTTTTTTAAATTCTTTTTTTTAACATTGTTTATTGGGTTTTTCGAAGTTAAACACAACATACAAGATACAGAATCTAAATATATAATTCCCATATACACTGCCCTATAACATACCCCAGACCTCCAACCCATAGTGCCACAAATAAACCGTAAATAAAATTAAACAGGAAAACAGAGAAAATAAGATGATATCTAGTCATTCTGTCCTGTTATGCCCAAATAAGAAAGGAAACTACCCTAGTATTTGACAAACAAATCTTGACGTCTTTTCAAGCGAAACGGAATTTTTCCCAAAGGTATATAAGATGATACTTCTTTAATCCACATAGAGGTAGAAGGTGGTTTAGAATCCTTCCATCTCAAAGTTATACATTTTATGGCCACTAGGAGGGCTAGCCTAACAAATCTCAATTTAACCCTTTGTTGATCAAGTAGTGTGGTGGTCCTTTTTTAAATTCATACATTTTTGTAGAAATTTCGCTGATGTGACCTCACCTTAACATGCTACTTTTACTATCCCTAAAGTTGTAATATGTGTACTGTGCACTGTATACAGATACCCAGACAACCTAGTACATTTGGTAATTGCTTAGGTTACAACAGAGCACACTGCATAAAATACTGTATCCCACAATGCAATGTGCTTGTCTTGACCACCTATTTCCAGTATGATAAATGAAATGGAGGTAGATACTGGTGTTTTTATTTTAGTGGACTACAAAAAATAACATTTTTACTTTCACAATGATAGTAATGTGATAACAGTGTAGTATACTACTTTTTGAAACATTTGTAAGTGTATAATGCTTAATCTTATGCATACTATTTGTAGTAGTATTCATTATACACAGTGTATACTGTGTAGTATTTAGTAAAGAGTATTCCAGTATTGCTCTGCATAGTTTGTACACTATACTCTTCATTTACCATCTTTCTTAGTGGAGTTCACAGCTCCTAATTTACATAATTGTGATGTAGAGACTGCAGAAGAATGGAATAAGAAGAAATAAAGTGACTCCGATTGCGTTTCACAGAAAGAAAACGAAGCGGGACGGAAGAAGAGAGGTTGAGCAAGAGGGGTCCACCGTGGGAGCTGATAGTCAATGGTGTTAGTCAGTCGTCTTGATTTGGTCTCCTCACGTACATCTGTCTGCATTCCACACTGCACACAAACTCTCACAGCGTCTGATGCTTAGTCATATAGCCTTGGTTCTCCTGTGTGTGAACACTCATGATTATTTTTGTAATAATCATCCTACACTCTCACTCTGACTCACTGAGTCGGAGTCTAACACAGGTTGTTATCTTTAGTGTGTTATGTGTATAAAATAATCAGCTTCCTGTTTAGCCTACGCTGCATGAAGACCTCATCTGGTGTCTGAGACGGGATCTCGCTTGTATTAGAGTTGGCTTTTTCAGGGTGTTTATGTGCGTTCAAAGTGAGGCAGGAAATAAGGCAGGGTGTGTCTCTCAGGAGACTGCATTAGGACTGCATTACACAAAAAAAAACTTGACTGGAACACCCTGCTTTAGTTTATTATAGTATGAGTTGTTTTTAATAATCTTGTAGGGGTCGGAGACAAAGCCTGGCAGTAAGTGCACACCCTCCAGCAATTTGCCTCATGCTGCGCAAGTTCAGATCCGGATCATGATCATTTCCGGTCAATAAAAATGAGCAAATAGATCTAAATAAAAGCTTTATGGATTCATTTTACTTTTAATGTAAAGTGGGAATGAGTGTGTTGTCTTTCTAGTGGTAACCTACTCAAAACGTTCAGTCCACCAGCATGAGGTGCAATCAATAACGTTGACATGTTTACGGATGGATGGATGTTTAATTTGCCCAGTTTATTCTGTTACATAAACTCTACATGTGAAAACACTTGAGTATGAGGTGATTTTATTCAGCTTTCATATGCCTTCTACAGTCTAAAAATGGCACTCACATATGTGTCCATTTGGTTTTTCAGGGACGATGCTGCTCGCTTTCACTTGTCCAAAAATGCATAAATAGAGGCAACAGAAGCTGACAGCGTGTATCTTTCCGTCTCTCTGAGATTACGTAACGTACGTGTTCAGTCAGACGTCTGGTAGGGTTACATAAGAACTCATGAGAAAGCTTTCACTTTCTGCCCAGGAGGATGAGGGGTGTGTGTGAGTGTGTGTGTGTGTGTGTGTGAGAGAGAGAGAGAGGTATTGTTGGTCTCAATCTCCACTGGAAAGGGTAAATTTAGCCAAACAACTAGAATTATTTTCCAAATGTCAGCCTCTGAAATGGTTTCTTGCTCTCAGGTTAGCTTTAAAACACCAATCCGACTGAGTTTGTAGATTATTGTAGCTGTTTTCCCATTTTATCCTTAACTAATTTTTTTATACTTGACTTATTTTTATATTATTTTGTATTTTACAGTATCTGTAATTTTATGTTGACACCTAAACACTGTAAATTCTGTAAAATGTTATCTGTAAAGTGATTAGAGAAAACATTAGTTGGTTTTAGCTACTTTTGCTATATGTGAGATTTCTCCCTGGAAATGTCAAATCCTAAAAAAATGATCATGAATTTAACAGGGCCATCCATAATCCTGCAATTTAGGATTATCTCTTATTGCTGCCATGGTGACTGAAGATCCCACAATGACGTTTTTAATGGGATGTTTTAATACACTTTGTCTTGATTGAACAGGTGTTCTGGTCTCCATGGACACAGAGTACTCGGTTGCTGGGAGACGGGGAATTCCAGGGTTCACGGGGTGGTGGTTCAGTGGAGCTTTACTCAGTGAGGGAAAATGTCAAGCAGAGACCAAATCTGACCAAAATCCCTCTGTTTGTTTCCTGTCTGTCTCTGTGTCTTGTAATATATATATATACAGTGTATATATATATAGAGAGAGAGAGAGAGAGAGCGATAGAGATAGATAGATATAACCTCCTCTTCGGTCATTATTGCGCAAAACCTAGAGTATTAGACTAAATAGTAAAGGTCACGGGTTCGATGAAAATACATGCATTTGAAAATTATATATCTTGAATGCACTGTAAGGGCCTTTGGATAAAACTGTCTGTCAAATTCCATTCTGTATGATTTCTTTAATGCACTTTCTCAGACATGCTGCTGGACTTGAGTGACCTCCTGCAAGTAAGTCCAGCATTTATATATATATATATATATATTTACATAATATTGTCAAAATAAATTAAATGACAAATACATTTTCTTTGAAGGTTATGCACTGTTTTAGGTCAAATAAAAGCAAAATTGGGTCACACTTTATTTTAAGGTCCAATTCTCGCTATTAACAAACAATTAACTATGACTTTTGCCTCAATAAAGTCCTAATTTTCTGATTATTAATAGTTAGTAGGGTAGTTGTTAAGTTTAGGTATTGGGTAGGATTAGGGATGTAGAATATGGTCATGCAGAATATGTGCTTTATAAGTACTAATAAACAGCCAATATGTTATTAATAGGCATGATAATAAACAACTAGTTAATAGTAAGAATTGGTCCCTATATTAAAATGTTACCCAAATTTGTTACATTAATCATGTGAAAGGGGACCAAACAAAATTCTGAAAATTCTGAAGTTCATGTAAATTTTTAATTACAGCTTTTCACTCAAACTTTTTATGTTAGTATAATTTAGAATGAATAAGTTTGTATTAAAAATAACATAATGCAAAGTAGATGCATTTTCACTAGCAATCCCAGATGTTTGAACCCAGTTAGTGTGCGAAAGCCATTTTCCTCCAGCTGGTGTGTCCGTTTTATAGTTTTACCCTCCCAGCTGTCCTATTAAACACGCAGATCCTGTCCACTGCAGTATTTGAGTCATTAGGGAATTTTACCAGAGAAAGGACCCATAAATTCCTTTGCTCTTCCCCAGACAGAGGAGCTCTTTTGAGGCATAAGGCTGTCGCCGCCCCTCTCAGGTCAGGAGTGTGTGAGGGCCATCCTATTTTTCAGTGGTCATGACCTCTGACATCAACCAAAAAAGATTCCTCTTTAATGCCATGGGGCCCAGATGGAAGAAATAGGGTGTCTGTGTTTGAGCATGTGCGTCGTTCTTCATAGATATCTTTTTTTTTATAATTATTAAGGTGGTCCATGAAGATAAGTATTGAGTTATATGTTATTTAAAGCTTATTTTATGAAATATTTTTGTTATTGTAGTTCATCCTCTAAGGATAAGACACAGATATAGTTTGTGAGAAAGTGAAGACTCTGTGATGATGCTGGTACGGATCCAAACCCCACAGCTATGAACTCTGCAACCTTCAGCATCTGTTAAAATACACTCTGTTATGTCCCTTTATCTTATATCTCTTACTCTCATTGTCTGTTAAATGTTCCCACTGTCTCTTTCTTTGTAATTATTTTTTTCTTGACCACAAATTTGTGTCCATTTCTGACTCTTTCTTTCTCTATTGCCCTAGGTGAATGTGTATGTTTTGGGAAAAACCTTCCTTGTTTTAGCCAGAGAGCTATGTATCAACGCGCCAGCTATTGGTAAGCGCAAATAAGTGACATTGTAGTTTCCCATGATGCTTTGCTGCTCATCCAAATTGTACTGGTAGTGAGTATGTGAGCTGGTCTGTGTAGTGCTGCTGTTAATGCCCAGAGGGTGCTGTGCAACTGTAAGTGAAGCTTTGCTTGCAGTGTAAATGTTTTAACCTGAATTGAACACTTGATTGATGGCGATGGTCAGTTGCTTTGCTCAATCAACAATACAAAGCAAAATTCAGACATAATTTTTTGCCCTCATGTAATTATAAGTAAAATAACTTATTTGACTTTCTTTTGTTTCTGGATCAAAAATTTTTTTTTTGTCCATACAATGAAAGTCAGTGGGTTTCAATGTCGTTTTGAACCCTTTACTTTCATTATATGGGCAAAACAGCTGAAACATTCTTCGAAATATTGTCTTTTGTGTTTTAAGAATTCACTCAGTCAATGAAGTTTGGAACGACATAAGGATGAGTAAATGATGACAGACTTTTCATTTTTAAAGTTTTGAAAAGTCATATTTTACCCAGAGTGAAACAGTATATGTCTTATGACTGTGCATTAGACAAAAGAAAACAAAATACTGTTTGATGAATCGAAACAAACATTTCATGATTTTGCAGGCTCTTGAAACCCTTTTTAGGTTACTCCGCATCAAGCTGTCAACAAATAACCATTAAATAACAAGACCGAGGAAAAGCTGCCTAGTTTCAAGTGCAAACTGCCCATGTTTCACTGTACACAGGCAGATTATGAATAATTAGAAATAAAATCTGCTTAAATTAAAGTACATGTTTTAAAACAGTATGTTTAAAGAAATAAATAAGTTTGGGCAGCATTCCATTATATGCGAGACGTAAAAAAATCGAATCAGAGGGGATAGTCTCCTCTTCTAGAAATGTCTTGCAGCTATGTTGTGACTGTGAGTAAAGGCATTTATTCCAGAGGAAAAATCCCCCTGCTGTCTCTTCATTAATGGATCAGTCCAAGTTTTCACGCATAAAATATCAGCTCTGGAATCTGTCCCCCCTGCACCCCTGTCCCGTTAGTGCTGTCAGAGGAACACTGAAACTGAAAGGTGACTTTCCCACACTGGACTTCTGTCATTCCTTCCTGTCCAAAATAACTCAGCTCGCTCCCATCTAGAACAGCGCTAACAGTGTAGAACACGTCCTGCTCCACTTGTACCGGGTGCTCGAACCACACGGGGAATGTTGAGCTAGAACCGTCTGACACAAATTTGGTCAAGTATTGTGCAAGAAGCACTCCCTGTCTCTTTAGTTCAATTCTGACGCTGTATTCTGCCTTCCCTCCACTGGAGCCATACAGACCAAGTCCGGCGATAAACACGCGCTTGTCCACAGCGAACTGGATACTGTCGCAGCGTCCGCGATAGCGCCACTGGTTGCTTCGGTACGCAGAGGATTGGAAACGGTGACAGCGTTGCGGCGTCAGCCCCTTTCTGGGCTCAACTGGGAATCCCAGCACAGGTTTTGTAGCCGCCGTGTACCAGAGAAAGATGCTGTGCGTTTCCTCAAGGGTTAAAATGTTCGACTGCGCAGCTCCATCTGCAAATTCCTGTAGTGTCATTGAAGGCAGACGCACAAGGTGCAAAGCCTTCCCCAGCACGGAGCGCTGGTTCTGTGAAGTGGGGCTCAGGCCTTGTCTCCGACACTCTGCGTCGGCCCATCCCAGAACGGCCTGGAAAACCACCGCCTCCTTCATGTTCAGAGTTTCCCTTTGTAAAATGTGTTCTAGTGTGGGCAAGTCAATCTCAGTTAAACCTTCCGAGCGCAGCGCAAGCTCTGCCTGGGCGTCGATCACTTCCCAACACCTCTGAGTGAGCTCCGGCTCCTCAAACAGCCGACTTTGAGATAGCAGCACACACGCATTGCGCGCCTCCAGGCTTGTCTCGAGGAAACCCACACATGCGCGAGCCAGAGCAGACACCAGGTATTTTTTGGCAGCGTAAAGCGTAGCCAGTACTGTGTCGGCCGCCAGCTCTATCTCATCACTGTACATGTATCTGATAAAAAAGAGGGAGATAGAGAGTTTAAGGTAAATTGCAGGTGCCCCATAGGAAAAGAATAAAACGCTAAATAAAAAGCTGATCTGTTTAACATGCTCCTTTTTTTATTGCATCACTACTGCTTTAAATAGTGACTTCCAACTTTCCCAGGGAAAAACGTACATCATTCGCATTCGCAATCCAATAAATGATCTCTAATAGCTCTGAATTAAGAGGGCGACTCCTAAATCAAAACATCACTGTCGGGTCCTCTGTGAACCCATCTGTGCTGCCTGGCATGAAAGCCGAGTCGCCCTGTTATTAATGCCAGGATGTGATTAGTGAGTGAGTCTTACTTGAGCAGGGTGAGAAAAGCAGCGGGTTCCACATCTGGAATATGTATATCAGAGTCCCCTTCTGCGAGATCCCCATAAAACATGGCACAGAAAACAGAGCTCCCCACTGCCAGCACATACTGAGAGAGGGGGAAGAGACAATCCGTCAGTGTTTCATCTAGTTTCAAAGCGTTTCCTTTTTCTGACACCTATTTCAGATCCACTGATAAGCTGATGGTTTGAATCAGGTGTGTTCGATTCAGGAGACAACCAAAATGTGAGGTGTGTGGGCTCACCTTGTGTGCCGGGACCCTTTCCGATTCACTGGGCGGACCAACCATGAAATGAACGTCTGCCATGTGTTCATTATTGAACATTAGTGCATTTCTGCGTAAAGTAAAAATAAATAAATAAATTTAGTCTTGATATTACAATTAATAAATACAATAAAGAAAAAAATATGTAATATAATATTATTTAAGAAATGTTTAGATGTTAAATATCTGTTAATGTTCATTATGACTTGACTTAAAGAACTGTACTGTAGTGAAAAATATATCTGAACAAGTTATTTAAAAAATAAGTGTGTGTGTGTATATATATATATATATATAATTATGAAAATTAGATATTAAGTATGTCAAACATTATGTATCACTTGATTTAATGCCTTGCCTTTCGCGTAAAGTCGGGTGCGCGGAATGCCAGCTGGGAATCTCCACGTTGTTGTTGTTGATGTTTTGCTCTGTGGTCGGTGTGGTGGCGATGGACGCGGTGGACTGCGCAACTGGCTCCACGCTCCTCTTCCTCTTCTCTGGCAGACTCAGCATCACAGTCCCGTTCTTCTGCACTGTGGCGTGGTCGTTCACGGGGTACAGTTCCGCTGCCATCCTTTTCTCCAGGGGAAGAGTTAAGATGTTATAGCACAGAGACAGCCTGCCGGGGTGCTTGCTTGCCCGCTTCAACTTCTTTAACGTTTCAGGGAGCAAAAGTAAAAAAGTAACACATTTCATGATCCGGCCATGATGGGACAGCTTGCATTCAGGCGCAGCGGGCATCAGAACAAAAAAAGTTTGCCAAAATATAAGAAATATAAGAAAAAGAAAAAATAATTATCAGTTATAACCGTGGTCTGTGGTATTCCTAAATAATGTTGCGTTGTTTCCGTGTAAAAATAAAAACGGCTCCGCTAAACGGTCACATAAATAACTTATTCGGATTTCAGCGAATATTTCATAGACATGCCATCCTCTTTTTCTCACGTCCTCTCTAATCCCACACCGAAAACTCCAAAACGAATCGTTTTAAAATCACTCAAAAACCTCACAACAAATATTGACAAAAATAGGGTCTGTAGTCTTATAACGGCCAAGCAGATCTTTCCTCTGCTGTGGCCACACCGAATGATTATGAAGTTTGAGTTTATTTTGAGCTCTCTCTCTCGCGCGCTCTCTCTCTCTCGTCTGACGTCAAGAGTGGAGGGTTGTCTCTCCCAGAGCTCTCTAACCCGCCTGTAAATTCTGTGTTGCCATGTCTGCTTATTATAAGCAATTTGCTTGGATTTTTTCACATTGTTATGTGCTGTTTTTTTTTGATTATTCACATTATGTATATGTAAGTATATGCATAGGCTATACCTAAACAATGCATACTATTTATCTATATAGGATATATTTATCGAAAATATCCATTACCCTAAATCAGATTGCCTGTTTTTACACGCGGGATCTGGCAACCCTGCGATAATATAACCTTTATGAATCTCTGTGGACTATGCAGCGATGCGGATTTTTAATTCTTCATATATACACGTGCATGTGATAAGTTTATAATATAAATAATCTCAACGTAGGGATCTTTGTGGGGGTATTTTTGTACATCAAATGCCAAGTTCGTCCGTACACGTCGTTTGTTTCGTTCTACAATATGTTTCTCCTAAACTAAATGCATAACCATTATTTATATGCTATATCAGGCAAAGGTTTTATTAAATACTAGTATTGATTTAAAGCAATGAGGTGGAAATGTTTCGCGTGTAACAGCTAACGTTATCTCTATCCATACATTCCAGTCCGCGCGCTGCAATTTGTTACAAACCAGCTTCTGAAAATGTAACGTTTACCTCACACTTCAACTGGTCTACAAGTGCAAACAATACGAGAAAAGATCGTGCGTGTTCTTACCTTAAATTCTGTATTTTATGCGCTAGTTTGTTGTCATTACACAGCCGAGACAGTGCGCTCGATTCAAAGCGATGTCAAAAGTTTTATTGCTCCGGTTCACGGTCGGTCGTGATGGAGTCTGAAACCGGACGAGGGCTGGACTTGTGGAAATACTGTAGTGCGCACGACTGCTCTCCGTTTTCCCAGTAAAGTCCTCACGCAGCTTCTCTCTCTCTCTCTTTTCCCCGGTCTGTTCTTTTTCTCACAGACAGCACAGACGGATCTAAGCGGCTTATAGTGAACATATGTAGTGGGGATTTGATCAGTGTTTCCCAACCTTTCTTGATTTGTGTACCCCCACAGTCTCATCATTTAGGCTCAAGCACCCCTTAGTCAAAATTAAACCAGAAATGTATTGATTTTATTGTGCTGAATATAAGGCAACATTATTAAAATGACCATTATTACAATCATTCACTTAACTGCTGTAGTATTTTTCTTTGTGTAGTTCATATTTTACTGTATTTATGCAACACAATTATTCAGGTTCAAACTAAAACATTTAATATTGTTGGTGAAAAAAATATATCCAGTCAGGTACAAGATTCTTTATTGGTATGCATGGTTTCATAAGACCTTTTAACTTCCATGGAATATTTCCATTGCACAAAAAGTGGAATAACGTATCCTTAGATTTTAATGTTCTTCCAAACAAGAAAAAAATGGTTGGATCACCAAAAGATTCTTTGGAAAACCTAAAATGGTTCTTTTGTAGTATCACTATAAAAACCCCCTTTTGGGATCTTTATTTTTCAAAAGTGTAGCGCCTCCTCAAACTGAATCAGTTTATTGAATCTAGCTGCTTTTACACTAGCACAAAAAATTACTCATCTGACTCAAATCAGATATTGTTGCACATGTATAAACACAAAAATACACATGAGATTAAGTTTTTTCACATCAGTTTTGAGCCACTTTTTATATCAGATACATATGATATCTGAACATCTGACCTACATCTAAAAATGTATACCCAATTCCCATTGGCATGGGAGGACACATTTTCTAAAAAAAAACAACAACCCTGCATTTAGATTGATAATGGTTTGGTTGAATGACTGAGGAATTTGATGGGAAGAATCTTAAAAAAAAAAAAGAAGAGTTGAGTAAAATCTCTCTCTCCAGAGTCTAATTACCATAAAAATCTAAGATTATATTTATTTAAATATTAATAAAAGAAAAAACTTTACAGCCCTAATAATTTTGATGTCATCATTTCTTTTTTTTATAGTTTTTAACAACTCAAAATCACCCCCATGAAGCCTGATTAAGTTCCCACTGGGCTACACATATCCCTGATTGGGAATCATTGGATAAGATGGAAGATTTGCTGATGCTTTGTTGAGCAGAAAATCTTTTGAGTTCTCTTTCTAACATCAGTTTGGTAGTGAGATACCTCACTTCTGTTATCAGAGAACTGGGGTTACGCAAGTAACCTAACATTTCTCACACAGTGCCATCACCTTTAGAAAATATTATTTGGAAACTGTCAAAAAATTGAGCTCCCTCTATTACCTGTAATGTTTCTTTTACCATTAAAATGTTTATAGTTTGAGAGTCCAGCAGTTTGCTAAAGCTTAATAATGGAGGTTCTCTGTATGTAGTATTTAATGAGAATTGTGAGCATAAAGGTAATATTTGTTGCATTATCATAGCTAATAACATTTTGACTGAACACTCATCAGTGGTCATGAGCCAACGTATTAGTACTTTACGAACGTTATTGAACTGAAAATGCAACCGTGTGTTTAAGAAGGGCTAAATCTACTCTATCTAGCTTTGTAGTCCTAAGAGTTTTGTTTCTTACAGATCCGTGTCTTTATATCCCCCGCTTTGCGCAAATGCTGGAATTTGGAGATAAGAGCCATGAGGTTTCAATGACGGCACTGCGTCTCCTTCAGAGGATGAAGAGAGACTGGATGCACACGGGACGAAGACCTTCAGGCCTCTGTGGAGCAGGTAACCATGGCAACCCTCCCCTAACGGTGCGACCTCTTTAATGATGTGAGCTAGTGAAGGGTTGCTTTGTTAGATGCGCAAAAGCACATACACCATCGCTGAAACATCCACAGTTGGAATGCACGCTCCAGAAACCCCTTCCAGAACGTAAAGTTTTGTGTCTGTTGTAGGAAACATTTTAAGATGCAGTATATCTGTCATAATATGTAATTAGATCAGCTCGTGCATTAGAAGCGGTTCCAAAATCACCAATCAGTCTTGATGAAAACGAACGATTCCGGAAAATGTTAGTGGCCTTTCTTGGCACTGAGAATTGCCTCAGAGATCCAGTGCAGCTAATTTCTAATGCATTTACAACAATATCGGTTTTACTTTCTCACACTTTCAGTCTTGTGTAAACTTGACACAGACTGTTAAGACTGAGTTCCAGTAATTAAGTTTTTAGAATAACTGACTCCTCCTGACTCTCAGCGTGAGTTTCTCTGCCAACTACTTTTTCAAATAAGTAACGCAAGTTACTTTTTTTTCCCAATTTATTGATTGACAGCTCTCCTGTCCCCATGTTGAGAGAAATCAGAAGATGTTACTGTAGTTCTAAAATAAATATGAATATGCATTAATTCATCTCACTCACAAAAAAACAACAACACAGATTCAGTATTCCTCAAAATGAATAAAAATAATGCAACACAGAATATGATGCAAACCTGCAATAATTAAATGTTAAAAAACACAAATATCCTTTATGTATTTAATCCCATTCTATTAAAGGGGTCATATGACGTTGCTAAAAAGAACATTATTTGGTGATTGAAAGTTTTGTGTCAGGAAACTTTTTAAGAAACAGTTTGTCATAATGTGTAATTAGATCAGCTCATGCATTTGAAGCGGTTCCCAAATCACCAATCAGTCTTAATGAAAGAGAATGATTCCTGAAAGTGTTAGTTTTCTCACACTCACCGAGGCCTTTCTTGGCACTGTGAATTGCCTCAGAGATCCAGTGCAGCTAATTTCTATTGCATTTTTATCAATATCGGTTTTACTTTCTCACACTTTCAGTCTTGTGTAAACTTGACACAGTCTAATAATACTGAGTTCCAGTAATTAAGTTTTTAAAAATAACCGACGACTCCTGACTCTCAGCTTGAGTTTCTCTGCCCCCCCTCCACTGCATAACCTGAATAATTAATCTCCCATTAATCTTTTAGAAGGAGTGCTGAGAATAGAGGAAGCATGAGCCTAAAGAGTTTGTTTTTCGCAGCGATAGATCAGAGACTTGAGAAAGAAAGGCAGGCCAACAGAGAGAATGAAAGAATGTGAGAAAGACCTAGAATGAAGACAAACTGTGATGCAGGGAGAGCCGCTGAGCGTGATGAAGGCCTCAAGCTTATTGAATAGTCCTCATGTAGTAGCTGGAACACAGATTGGTTTGATATCCTGCAGGGTTAACAGCAGAGGAGGAAACGGGTGTTTTTATTACACCACATGAACTTGAGCACAGGATCGCACTGGGTTAGACGTAGCTGATAACCCTGAACATGTAGGGGAGAGCAGGGTAAAATGTGTCATCGCATTAATCATGTATTTATATGATGTAAGGACTCTCATATAATGCTATCTATGATTGAGAAATGCATATGAGAAAAGTGATGTGTTTTTTTTAAATACTTTTTTATATGACAACGTACTTTTTATTTATTTATTTTTTTCATGAAAAGGTCTATATAGATCTAAACATATTCACTATCATCCAGAAGTTTAGGGTCGGTAAGATTTAAAAAATATTTGAAAATATTTTGAAAAAAGTCTTCACCAAAGCTGCATTTATTTCAATTGATCCAAAATACAGTTAAAAGCGTAATATCCCGAAGTATTGTTACAATTTGAAATAACTGTTGTCTGTTTTAATATTTTTTTTAAATGTAATTTATTCCTGTGATGGAAAAGCTGAATTTTCAGGAAAGCCATTACTTCAGTCTTCAGTATCACATGATACTGATGAGCACTGTTGGGGGTAACGCATTACAAGTAACGTGAGTTACGTAATCAGATTACTTTTTTCAAGTAACTAGTAAAGTAACGCATTACTTTTTAATTTACAAGAGAATATCTGAGTTACTTTTTCAAATAAGTAACGCAAGTTACTTTTTTTTCCCAATTTATTGATTGACAGCTCTCCTGTCCCCATGTTGAGAGAAATCAGAAGATGTTACTGTAGTTCTAAAATAAATATGAATATGCATTAATTCATCTCACTCACAAAAAAACAACAACACAGATTCAGTATTCCTCAAAATGAATAAAAATAATGCAACTCAGAATATGACGCAAACCTGCAATAATTAAATGTTAAACAACACAAATATCCTTTATGAATTTAATCCCATTCTATTAACCAATGTCTTTGCTTCTGACCTTCGATGATCCAGTTCAACCATACTAATAAGCAAAAATTACTCTAGACAAACATTCGTGTGTCTTTTTTTTTATTGCTGAAGTGTGTTGAAATCATCTTCTGCATTCTACAGTACGGATGTAAATTTACTTTCCCTTCAGCCTGAGGCTTATTCATTTAACTTTTGGTGTGAAAAGGCTTTTATATTTGCCAAAAATAGAACTTTTTTATTTTAAAAACAAAAAAGCAAGCCCTGTCCAGATTGTAAAAGTAACGCAAAAGTAACGTAACACATTACTTTCCATAAAAAGTAACTAAGTAACCTAAATAGTTACTGGCTGAACGTTATTGAAATGAAAATGCAACTGTGTTTGAGAAGGTCTAAATATTCTCTGTGTAGCTTTGTAATTGTAAGAGATTTGTTTCTTTCAGATCCGTGTCTTTATATCCCGCGCTTTGCGCAAATGCTGGAATTTGGAGAGAAGAGCCATGAGGTTTCGATGACAGCACTGCGTCTCCTGCAGAGGATGAAGAGAGACTGGATGCACACGGGACGAAGACCTTCAGGCCTCTGCGGAGCAGGTAACCATGGCAACCCTCCCCTAACAGTGCGATCTCTTTAATGATGTGAGCTAGTGAAGGGTTGCTTTGTATGTGCAAAACCACATACACCATCGCTGAAACATCCACAGTTGGAATGTACGCTCCCGAAACCCTTTCCAGAATTGAAAGTTTTGTGTCAGGAAACTTTTTAAGAAACAGTTTGTCATAATGTGTAATTAGATCAGCTCATGCATTTGAAGCGGTTCCCAAATCACCAATCAGTCTTAATGAAAGAGAATGATTCCTGAAAGTGTTAGTTTTCTCACACTCACCGAGGCCTTTCTTGGCACTGTGAATTGCCTCAGAGATCCAGTGCAGCTAATTTCTATTGCATTTTTATCAATATCGGTTTTACTTTCTCACACTTTCAGTCTTGTGTAAACTTGACACAGTCTAATAATACTGAGTTCCAGTAATTAAGTTTTTAAAAATAACCGACGACTCCTGACTCTCAGCTTGAGTTTCTCTGCCCCCCCTCCACTGCATAACCTGAATAATTAATCTCCCATTAATCTTTTAGAAGGAGTGCTGAGAATAGAGGAAGCATGAGCCTAAAGAGTTTGTTTTTCGCAGCGATAGATCAGAGACTTGAGAAAGAAAGGCAGGCCAACAGAGAGAATGAAAGAATGTGAGAAAGACCTAGAATGAAGACAAACTGTGATGCAGGGAGAGCCGCTGAGCGTGATGAAGGCCTCAAGCTTATTGAATAGTCCTCATGTAGTAGCTGGAACACAGATTGGTTTGATATCCTGCAGGGTTAACAGCAGAGGAGGAAACGGGTGTTTTTATTACACCACATGAACTTGAGCACAGGATCGCACTGGGTTAGACGTAGCTGATAACCCTGAACATGTAGGGGAGAGCAGGGTAAAATGTGTCATCGCATTAATCATGTATTTATATGATGTAAGGACTCTCATATAATGCTATCTATGATTGAGAAATGCATATGAGAAAAGTGATGTGTTTTTTTTAAATACTTTTTTATATGACAACGTACTTTTTATTTATTTATTTTTTTCATGAAAAGGTCTATATAGATCTAAACATATTCACTATCATCCAGAAGTTTAGGGTCGGTAAGATTTAAAAAATATTTGAAAATATTTTGAAAAAAGTCTTCACCAAAGCTGCATTTATTTCAATTGATCCAAAATACAGTTAAAAGCGTAATATCCCGAAGTATTGTTACAATTTGAAATAACTGTTGTCTGTTTTAATATTTTTTTTAAATGTAATTTATTCCTGTGATGGAAAAGCTGAATTTTCAGGAAAGCCATTACTTCAGTCTTCAGTATCACATGATACTGATGAGCACTGTTGGGGGTAACGCATTACAAGTAACGTGAGTTACGTAATCAGATTACTTTTTTCAAGTAACTAGTAAAGTAACGCATTACTTTTTAATTTACAAGAGAATATCTGAGTTACTTTTTCAAATAAGTAACGCAAGTTACTTTTTTTTCCCAATTTATTGATTGACAGCTCTCCTGTCTTATGAATTAGAAAATAATTTTTTCTCATTTATGTCCATATTTGTATTTGAAATTTAAATAGTGTTTTGCTTTTCCACATTTTGGAGAGGTTAACCTTGCGTTATTGTTTTTAATCTCATCTCTCCTTACTTGCAGGACAATCTAAATCAGAAGTGGCACACCTTACCCTTTTATCCATTAAAATGATGTCAGTTTAAGCTGTTGTTGGCAGTCAAATAAAAAGCAAAAAGTCAGTAAAATAGTTTTGGAGAATGACAATCTCAATGTCATATTTCTAATTAGTTCATCTTTGAGGAATCATTAAGCTCTAAAATTCTTCAGTATCTTTTACATGCTTGCATGCTTTGTGGTGTTGGACATTCTTCAGATTGTCAGGTAGCTCTGAAGTGCATCTGGCTCTTCATGTTTCTTTAATGAATCAGAGTGAAACAGGCATCAGGGGTTCTGCGGTATTGCAGGTGCATTTAATGTCTGTTTGTTCTGCCTGAGGTGAGTCAGTAGGGGGGCAGGTACAGCGGATGCACTTTTCTGAAGCCTTATTAATGTTTCATATTTGACTATGCGTCCTCTCTCCTTTCCTTCTCTCTTATCCTCTCTTTTTCTCTTGCCATTGGCTGTATGTTGTCCCTACAGTTGTGTATTTGTGTTCCCTGTAGCGCTCTTGGTTGCTGCCCGTATGCACGAGTTCCGTCGCACAATTAAGGAAGTGATCAGTGTGGTGAAAGTCTGTGAAGCCACACTGAGGAAAAGGTGTGTTTTGTCTTAAATATTAATCACAGTATGGCTACAATCTGTGCTCAGTTAATACTTTTATTATAAACTGTAGCAATATCATTAATATTATTGTATATAATTGGTGCCATTTCTGTATTTTGGTGTTGCACTCTCTTTGAATTTAGGGCCCATTTTGCTGTTCAATTGTATGTCTTGACCCCCGGTGTGTTTGATTGACAGGCTGAATGAATTTGAGGACACGCCCACCAGTGAGCTGACAATTGAAGAGTTCATGCGGGTGGATCTGGAGCCGGAGTGTGACCCGCCCTCTTACACAGCTGGACTCAGGAAGCAAAAGCTAAAACAGGTTACACATCACTTAAAGTTAGAGATTTTAACGTTTAAAGCAGCCATTCTTGCAATATGTGCGATATTGTATCTGTAAAATGTATCTCCTCCCAAATCCTTCCACAGATTGAGCAAGAGCTTGCAAAGAAAGTTGATGATATTGAAGGTACCTAGAAACATTTCGACAGGAGTTTATGCTTTAATTAACATCATGGGTGTTTGAACAAACGTAATACGTTGTGTTGTTGACGTGTTGCTCTGTGTGTACATGTGTGTATGTGCTCTGCAGGTGAAATCTGTGGATATCAGGATGAGATTGAAGTCGAGCTGGAGAGCTGTAGGCCCAAAGCCAGGGGGATTTATGCATCCTATTCCAAAGATGGTACAGTGTTCACACACAATCCCGCAGAAAAATACACTAACATTCCAAAGTTTGTGCTTCATTAAGACTTTTTAATGTTTATGCGTCTTTTGCTCACCAAAGCTACATTTATGTGATCAAAAATACTTGTACAAAAATACAAACATAAAAAAAAAAAAGATAATATCACGATGTGAAGTCCACGATACGATATTTATTGCGATATTTAACACAAAAAAAAGCCAAATAAAGAACTGGGGGAAAAATTTACATTTAGTACATTTTAAAGTTCAATTATTCTATCTAATGCACTTTGAGAGTTCAAAATTAAGAGCTGCAACCCATGTTTCTTAACTAAGAAAACTTCTTAGAAAAGTCAGTGAATTGACTTGAAAGTTTAAAGGGGACTCTCAACCCTCTTTTTATTTGTGATATACTGTCTCAGTCTAAATTACATTCACACAGGTGTTTTAGGAAGCCAAACAAATTAGAATATAATAATAATAATAATAACAATGACAGTAGCCATGTATTGTAAAAATTACACAGTAAAATAAATGAAAATTAATATTTCATAGGTATATTTTGCTTTACAGTAGGGAAATTACAATACTTCTTTCCTAATTTCTGCACTTGAAAGAGATTTTTTTTTATTTGGACTGCATTTAAACAGCTAGCTGTCAGCAATTCATACTGCACTTTTAAGCTTTTATTTTGACAGAAATGGCAGTAGAGCTTTTATTTTGAAGGAAAACTCCAGCTTCAGTGAAAAAGGCTTACAAAAACAAAAACGCGTGTCAAATCTAGTGAAATGCTGTAAACATCTGCCGCGAAAATAAAGCCTAACTGGTAGCTATTGCGTTTCCAAATGCGCGGTAACTCACAGTACGTGCAATAAACGAGTTCACTGTGAACGGAGCCGTTCGGAGGCACGGAAAACACCGGATCACGAGCTGATCGCATGAACAATGTGCGCTTCGCTTTGAAATGCGCAGCACAAACAGACTTGATGAAGGGATTAAGCCATATTGTGCTTTTGGTTTTAGTTCTGACAGATACTGTGTCAAAGCATAATGGCCAAAAACACAACTTTAAAGACCTTTTATGTTAGAATATTTAAATATACAGTAAAATACACTTTTTGCCCAGAAGAGCGTCATGTGACCACGATAATCTCGAGTTTTGGTATCGTGATATTTCGATATTGATAATATCATTACATCCCTAGTAAAATCAGTAATATTGAAAAATATCATTACAATTTAAATATAAATAATTTCTCAGCATCCATTACTCCAGTCTTCAGTTTTTATGGGATTCTTCAGAAATCATCCTAATATGCTGATTTGGTGATTACATTTTTTGTTTTCTTCCCAGTTGAAAATTGTTGTGCTGCAACAGTTTTGTGGAAACTGTAAAATTTTTTCAGGAATACTTGATAAGTTGAATATTCAAAAGAACAGCATTTATTTGAAATAGATGTCTTTTATATAACATTTATATAAAAACATCATATAGCACATTCTTTACTGTCACTTTTGATTGAATTAATTGCTTCCTTTTTGAATAAAATAATTTATTTATTTTAAAGAAATCTCTACACTTTCATTGAGTAACATTTTTATAAGTATACGTTTTAATATCTATTTTTAACTTATTAAAATTAAGTAAACAGTGTAAAAAATGATATAATATAGAAATATCATTCATTATTGGATAGAATTGACATGCACATACAACCATCAAGAGTAGTTTAGGCCAGTTAATTGTGTATCATCTGGTTTTAAGAATGAAACACTTGACCTTACTTGAACATTTACAATCCTCTGTTTAAGCTACAGAAATACAGATTGTGAAATGAAGATTGTTTGAGCATATATTTTGCCAATTACTAACTGCAGGCACACAGTCCTTCATTTAGGATATTCCAGATTTCTCATTAGAATATGGGTAAGAACAAGGGTAAGATATGGGTAATCAATGTGTGTATGAATACTGGAAAGTGCCAGTGAGAAACAAAATTATTGGTGAATGACACCCAAAATGTTTACGTTTAAAACAAATGATTATCTTGTTGTCAGAATTGCTTTGTGAGAACTGCTGTTTTCTTCAGGAAATGGAGTGTTACTTCCCTTGTGCAGAAATTCTGTTTATGTTGCTGTCCAATTAGCTCCTTGTTCAGCAGCACCCACAATCAGAGATCCAGTGTTTCCCCATGCGTGTTATCTCTCTATAATAATGTAGTAATTACAGGAGGGAACTAATTAAGACCGCGAGTATGGGAGTGTTTGTATGTGTGTTTGAGTGTCTCTGTTCATGCATGTGTGTTCACTTTACGGTTGTGTGTGTGCATGCATGTGTGTTACTGTGGTCAGCTGTGTTTGTTTGTATAATTACTTTCACCCCTTCTCAGCTGGATCATAGCGAAGTTTAAAATCAAAGGGCGAATGCATCTAGATTTATGTTTTAATTAGCAAAATAATTTAATTACAAAAATAAATTCACTGTGTTTGCATTCATGCAGTTTTTTCTTTCTTTCATTATACTCTTTTATTTGATGTTCCTGCAATGATTCATTTGTGATGTGTGCATATTTTCTTGCTTGCTTTTTCCAGATGATGTGATTTCCTTGGTGTCGTCCAGCATCCTAGCTGGTGATGAGGAAGGAGAGGATGACGAGCTGAGGGCAGCAGCATCTCACCTGTGCAGTACTTTATCTGGAGAGGATGGAGATGGCAATGAGCAGGACGGAGATAGAGAGAAAGTCTCTCCAACCAAACGGCCCTCGTTAGCATTATTGCTTGGAGCACTTCCCACTGCAGCCAGTTTGGGCCTGCCCGAGTCCATCACCAAAATGAGAGAGGAAAAAGAGAATGGTAGGAGTGTGCTTGTATTTTCAAACTGCACAAACGCTTAATCCGCTTTAATTCCACAGTCCCTTTTTATTATCACTATTTTTGCTGTCAAAACTATGACACGGTATAAGTAGAGAAGAAGTAGTGTCACTGGAATGACAACTTTGTGAAACATTAACGTTAATTAACTTTCATTTAATCCACTTTCTTTCCATTTTTATTCCACATTTGCCATTCACACATTTACACTTTTTTCTGTTTTGTAATGAGTTTAAGCAGAGTGGAACTGGAGTGACTCCTTTTCTAAACACTCACATTAATCCACTTTCATTTAATCCACTTTCATTTCACGTTCGTTTAGCCACACATTTGTTCTAATACCACATGAGTAGAAGAATGGCACTAGAGTGACTCCTTTTGTAATCACTTACTGTACATTAATTCCTTTTTATTCCACATTCATTGTCAAGTCACTCATTTGTGTTATTACGACATATAGAAGAAGAGTGTAAGTGGAGTGACTCCTATTTTAAACTCACATTGATCCACTTTGATTTCAAATTCAACCTTCATTCCCACATTTGTGCTGTTATAACATAAATAGATGACATGGAGTGTAACTGGAGTGACTCCTTTTCTAGACATTCACATGAATCCATTTTTAATTCACTTTCATTCTAGGTTCACCCTTCATTCACACATTTGTAATGTTATGCCATAGATCGAGGAAGAGTGGTGGAACTGGAGTGATTTCTCCTAAGCATTCACATTAATCCATTTTCATTCTAGATTCACTCTTCATTCACACAATTGTTTTGTTATGACATAAATACAGTATATGACGTGGAGTGTACCTAGAGTGACTCCTTTTGTAGACTTTGACATTTATCCATTTTTAATTCACTTTCATTCTAGGTTCACCCTTCATTCACACATTTGTAATGTTATGCTATAGATAGAGGAAGAGGAGTGGAACTGGAGTGACTTCTCTTCTAAGCATTCACATTAATCCATTTTCATTCTAGATTCACCCTTCATTCACACAATTGTTTTGTTATGACATAAATATAGTATATGATGTGGAGTGTAACTGGAGTGACTCCTTTTGTAGACATTGACATTTATCCATTTTTAATTCACTTTTATTCTAGATTCACCCTTCATTCAGACATTTGTGCTGTTATGCTATAAATGGAGGAAGAGGAGTGAAATGGGAGCGACTTCTTTTCTAAAATTTTGATCTATACCACATCTACACTATAGCGAGAGTTACCGAGCCTCTGCACAACAGAACTCTAAGAGTGACTTATTTGAGTGACTGAAGAGTGACTGAAATGATTGTGTTATCTTTTGTGGTTGTTGCGTTTACTCTATAGCACTAGAGCATTTGAGAGAGAGAATAAGACTTTGTTGATCACAGGCAGGAGAGCTGCAGCTGGTAAACTCCTGGGGATAGTGTGCTTGTCAGGTTGTCAGATTGTGTGATTGGCTGTGCGAGCAGGTTGTCATGTTTTCGATTGGTTGTGGTGATTGTGGATGATTTGTATGGGGTGGAGGAAGAGGAAGCCCCCCCTCCACTCTTTGAAGCATTAATTGAACACAGCACCTTGTCATTAGCACACTGTCTTTCATCCACCCACTATGGGTGGCTGTGTGCGAGTTTGTTTGCCCGCGAGACCCGCTCGAACAGTGCGTGTGTATATTTTGGTTTGGTTTTTGAGTGGGGTTCAGGAAAAATCATGACTCAGTGAAGAGGTATTTTTAGTGCTTTTGTTTTGCCCAGCGTCTAGGTAAACTCAAGTGAATGCCTTGTAAATTGGCAGCAATATGTCATTTATTTCTCTCAATTTGTTTATTTCATCTCTGTGATTTTATATGGGCACTGACAATATGGCTCTCTGTGTGTGTGCACTTCTGTCTTGGTTCTGTCTGCTTCAGCTTTTTCTGTCTATTCTCTGTTTATTTTTAGGTAGGCTCATTGTTCCATTCCAGACAATAAGATGCTTGTTAGAGTGTTCTAGTTCTTCTGTGTGAGAATGAGAGCGAGCTGGATGTTCTTATTTAAAAATACAAACATGTTTGTGTGATGTGCCAGTATACAGTATGTTGCATCAGAGATAGAGAACTTCATTATCACCATTATTGGCACCATTAGTCTTGTACTTCATAATTTTCCTTAAAGGGATAGTTCACTCAAAAATGAAAATTGTTGTCATTCTCTAACTCTCATATCATTCCAAACTTGTTTGATTTTCTTGTTCTCCACAACACAAAATAAGGT
The DNA here is from genome assembly GCF_001515625.1 of Sinocyclocheilus rhinocerous. Taxonomy (NCBI): domain Eukaryota; kingdom Metazoa; phylum Chordata; class Actinopteri; order Cypriniformes; family Cyprinidae; genus Sinocyclocheilus; species Sinocyclocheilus rhinocerous. Next base: position 385,826 of record NW_015645070.1, read on the forward strand.
ATTTTTTCTGTTGATTACCAAATACTTTTTGTGACCATTGATTTCCATTTTGTGGACAAAAAACACTGAGACATTTCACAAGGTATCTTTTTTATACACAAAAAAGAAAGTCATACAGGTTTGTACTGACATGAGGTGAATAAATGATCACAGAATTGTCATTTTTGAGTGAACTATCACAGTAACTTGTTTTAATGAATATTACATCTTTATTCCATTTTATTTAAATTCATCAGTTCCTACTATCTATGTTACTCCACAATGTTAATATATTTCCTCAGAAGCTGTGTTTTAAATTATTTACTATACTTCCCTTTACACTGTGTTCTACGGTATGTATATGAATTTTCAAAGAGTAGTATTGACTCATGCTTCTCTGTTCTTTCTCACAATTTTGCTGTGCTTGAAATATGTTGTCAATATAAACATACAATTTTTGCCATGCCAATAAAGGATAGAGAGCAAGTTGTAAACTGGCGTTTGAAGGTCTCCATCCTCTCCTCATCCTGTCTTTCTTTTTTGTACCTTTTCATTTTGACTTTTCCTGTTTTTCTAAGGTCATTTCTCTTCTGTGAGGATGTCAGAAGGGTTTCCCTTTGTGTGTGTGTGTGTGGAGAGAAAAATCCGGTGCTGCTGTGTAATGCAGTGTAATTCTCTGAGGGGGCGGAGGACCTGTGATCTTAACAATGCCGCAGTGAGTGTGAGTCTCCAGATGGTCACTCACTGTCCTCTCCGGCCCCCTTGCTGACCACACAGTAGGAGATGCCAAAATATCTAGTTTTACTGTGCTTCTGTGTTTCTGTTTTTCCTTTCGTTAATTGACAAGTCAGTCCATTAAGTTTATTTCTGTCTAATTTCTAGTCCCTTTGCATATTTTTACTGTTCACTGTTTGCCTGTAACATAAAAAAGTAGATAGATCCTGCCCTCCCCTCTTCGCATCTGTCAGAGTCTCCCTGGATCTTCAGAGTAGGAGGAGAGAAAAGACTTGTTCATTTACACTAGGAAAGAGGGATAAAGTGGGAGGAGATAGATAGAGAGAGGAGGGGAGGGAGAGGTGCCTTTCAAAGGAGAATGAAAGACAGAGTAAGTGTGTGAGTGACATTTATTCTTCTTGTTCGCTTTGAACACATCCTCAGGACAGCTGTTAGGGGTTTGTAAAGGACAGATGGACCAAAAGTGATGGTAATTTACATTCATAAGGCTTTTATAATGCACACAGATGTGCCTTTGTTAGTCTTTATAATGATGTTCATAAACACAATGTTTAGAATAATGTCACAGATCACATGCTTTTGAGGTGCTGTGTAAGTTGTAGGTCTTATGATTAATACTTGGTCTTGGTGATATAGCTAAGAAATGATCTGTCTTTTTCACCCTTTTGACGATATTGATATTTATGTAGTTAACATGCACTGAGATTGTGTGTGTGTGTGTGTATGTATGTATTTATTTTAAGGTTCCTGTTCACCAAAGATTCCTAAGAAAAAGAGCACAACTGTTCAACATTGATAATAAGAAATGTTTCTTAAATGGTACTGTATATACAGGTGCATCTCAATAAATTAGAATGTCGTGGAAAAGTTCATTTATTTCAGTAATTCAACTCAAATTGTGAAACTCGTGTATTAAATAAAGTTAGAGAATACTTTCTTATGAAGTATTCTAATTTGTTGAGATAGTGAATTGGTGGGTTTTTGTTAAATGTGAGCCAAAATCATCACAATTAAAAGAACCAAAAGACTTAAACTACTTCAGTCTGTGTGCATTGAATTTATTTAATACAAGAGTTTCACAATTTGAGTTGAATTACTGAAATAAATGAACTTTTCCATGACATTCTAATTTATTGAGATGCAACTGTATAGTCATATATAAATATTGAATTTGAATTCTCTCATCGAAAGCACATTAAAATCTGTACAATATTCACAGTGTAACTTCATTTTACTTCTCCATCGAAATCTACATGAATGTATCATTAAATTCATCACCAAGCCGTAGTATCAACTTTAAACTAGAGTATAATAAAAAATAAAAAAATTTTGAAGCTGTGAAACCATTGTCATAGCAACATTGTGCTAGCTGTAGTGAATTTTTCAACATGACAAATTAATGATTTATAATGTTTACATTCCCTTATTTTCCTGCTGTTTGATTTGTTATCTTTATGTTAATTCGTGTCACTCATTTATTGCTTTGTTTTCTCCTAATGAAATGCACTGTGAAGCACTGACAGTGATGTGATGTCATCCGACAGGGACGCTGCTATCTGTGTGAAATATGACATCATAAACGTGTGACTGACTGACAGACGTGTGGAGAGGGGAAAAAGCAAATGACTGTGGGAGGCCCGATCCATGTGATAGACACGTTCACTGTTCCGTTAACATGCACTGACAGAAAAATCTGTGTGCGGACCCCCGTGAGGCTGTTTTCCTGTCTAGATTTAACACCTGAAGAGCAACCGAACATGTGGGAATGGGAAATCTCATGAATAAAGTCTGTTCAAATCTTTTTCTCTCTTCTTCTCTCTGCTGTTACATTTCCATTTTATTATACAAAAATATGTCCAACCCTCCCCATTTTTTGCTCTGTGGATGTACAGTAGAGTGTGAAAAAGCACATGCATATATTTTCTCTTGACATTTTCTCTCGCTCTCGTTCTCTCTTTCCAGCCTCTGGGCGATATAGAGAGTTGTAGCAGGTGTGTGAGTGGGCGAGGGGTTTCCCTGGGGAAGTCACAGGGGTAAGAAGGGGTCAGTTTTTAATGGGGCTGTCTGCCCTCTTCGCCTCAAGAAGAAACCCCCCTTCCTCTCTCATTCCATATCTCTGCATCTCCATTGTGCGTCTTTTCCTTTCACTGGGCTTTAGCGCTTGTTCTTCTGACCCGCCAGTCAGTTTGAGTGACGTTATCAGATGATTACGTTTGGTGAGCTTCTGCTTGTGCTGAAGAGAGAATTGTCCAGGGAGAGAAAGAAAGGAGGTGTCCGTCTGGTGATATCTTGAAATATCAGTACGTCTTTAGTCAGACACCGTGCTTGACGCTGAACAGGTGTTGGTGTCAGTGAAACCTCTGGAGATGAAGGGGGGCCTTTGAACTCTTTCTGAAGGCACACGGAAACGCTAATGTCTAGGTGGACAACATCATTCAGAAATTTAGCCTCAGGATGGAGACGTTTTTAGATTTGAAGAACAGGGGAATAGATGAAGAGGAAGAATGATTAGTGTTAGGTGGAGTCTGTCATTTGTTGTTTCTCTTCTCTGTAATTTTGTTGAACTTGGTTCATTTTTTCTGCTTCTCAGGGTTTTTTTTATTGCCTCTGTGATTTTCAGGTGAGGTTAAAGGGACAGTTCACTCGGAAATGAAAATTGTTATTGTTTACTTGCTCATGTGACTTTATTTCTTCTGTGCAACACAAAATTATACATTTTGGAGATTATATTCAGACTTTTTTTTTTAAATGGTTTCTGAAAAAAGGTTTAAAAACAACTTGAAAAAGCACCATAAAAGCAACCAATGCGACTATATTTGAAGTGTTCTGAAGTTGTATGATAACTTTGTGCAAAGAATGGACTGAAATTAGTCAATATTCATTTAAAATCTTAACCCCGCTCTCTGCCCTAGTGATGTCCAGTGTGTGAATAAATTGTTCTTTTATATCAGATCTTTTAATTTAATCAATTGATCTGGTTCACAAAAACAGTCTGAACGATTCATTCACAAATTGAACTGATCCAGTTCTAGAATTAATGTTGACTACTGTCATAATGAAATTGAAATGAACAATTTTATGTTTTTATGGAATGTTGCAGTGTTTATTAAAACAAATTGAGTGCATCATTATTTTTTAGCTTTTATAAACTTCATGTGCCCTTAGCACATGACCAAATCCATCAACCCAATCACTTTCGACTGACAAAATCAAGTCCATGCATTACAATAATGAAGAAAAGACTATCGCAATTTCGGTTTCATGCTGACTTAAGATTCAGCATCATATTACTAGTAATATCATCATGTTACTTGAAGACTTGAAATATAGTGCACGAGTTATATAGGCTATATTTATGGTGCTTTTGCATCCTTTTTGAAGTTTGAATCCTTCAGTCCACATTAATTGTAATTGCAAGCAAAAGACACTAAAGAAAAACCAGTACTGTATTTGGATTAACATGAGGGTGAGTAAATGGGGACAGAAGTTTAATTTTTGGGTGGACTATCCCTTTAAGTGGCAGTAGTCATGACCAAGTCAATACTGAACAAAAAGTAACACTAAATGCTATTAAAATGACTATTAAAAGAACACTTTAAATGCTATAGTAAATGAAAACAGACGGGACAAAAAACAACATTTGAACATGAACACAAAGTTAGGCTTAATGGGAAAGAGAGACTGCACTGCTGGTTTTATTACAGTTTGGCTCTCTTTATTCATCTTCTCTTTTCTTGAATCCAGCTGCACCTGGTAGTCTCTCTCTGGTGTGGTTTTATTTCGCCTGTTGTAACTAATCTCTGCTATTCATGCTCTCACCACATCACACACATGTGACTCATGGCACAGTGTGTTTTGATGTGCGGTATTGGAGGACTCTCTGTGTGTTGGTTTAAATGTGTTTTGTCTGTGCGTGTTCAGATGTGAGCGGTAAGAGGAGGTCAGGTTTCTTGACTCACGGGATCTGCTGGCATTGAGGGCCCCCTGTTCAGAAGCGAGAAAACCAGAATTTCCCTCTCTTTCTGTGCTTTTTCCCCCTAACCCCTTCCCCAATACAACACATGAGAGAGAGAGCGAGGGATGCTCTATAAAGCAAACTTCTGAAGCGTTGCCAGCAATCTCCAGGCAGAAAGAAAAGAGTAAAGTTGGGGGAAGGGAGGAACTGGACCTGGAAAAGAGGAAAGAGACGAAAGGCAGAGGGAGAATAACCCTGGAAGTTTCTACTGTAGAGCCACTGTTATAATGATCCCAGCAGCCCCAGTGGACTATCCAGTAAGATTTGCTACAGGGCAGAAACTACAGAGAAACACACATGTATTCGAGTTTATTTTGCCACGTGGTTTTGCTGAGGGACATTTTTTTATGAAGGTTTTAAGGTTAGACTGCAGTGGGATTTTCTGTATATATCCACTACCCTAATTGAACAACTGGCTCAGAGAACTGTTTTCTGAATGGCAGCAAAAATATAAATGCTATAATGCATAATCAGCATGTGTTTCTCCTTAGGAAAGTGAAACCTTAAATACACTTTAATTATGTGGAGAAAGCACAAGGCGAGACTCTTTTTGTTTTTCTTTTGTCAAAGCAGTCTGAATGAGATTCACAACACAAATATTTTATTTCATTTCATTTTGTGGTTTTTGTTTTAATTTTGAAAAAAAAAATGAATATGACTTGTGATGTTCTTATATCTACAAATAAAATCTTAAATATTTAGGAACAGTCTTTGTTTTTCTCCATCAGATGTGGAGGAAGAAAACTGTGAGCTAGACCTGAGCGGTATCGACGAGGATGAGATCGATCGGGTGAGTTTTGACCTCACTATGGTAACGACATGGTAATTTGCTTTGAAAGCAAATACAGAGTTACATAAGCTCATGTTTGAAGTCTTGTCCATTGAGAGAATCAGCGTCATTGTGGTTCTATAAAGCTGAAATCTGAGATGGGATTTCACATCCAAAACTGAATAATGGGATTGCATTAGAATAGAGTTGAATTGGATATGTTGCGATTTACTGTCTCTTCAACTCATCCACCATGACGTAAGGGATTATATATTGTTTCTCTTTTTTTCTCTTAGTATATCCTTAATGAGAAGGAAGTTAAGGTAAAGACTGAACTGTGGATGCTTCAAAATGCAGACTACCTCAAAGAACAGAAAGGTGGAAGAGATTGAAGTTTCCAATTTGTTCATTTTAGCCTTGACAGATTCATTTAAATTGAGTTTGGAACACTTTTGTTTTTCTTCAGAAAAGGAGGAGAGAATAGCAAAGGAAAAGGAGGAGGGTACATATAAAGAGCGGAAGGTAAAAGGCACTTCATAAATGCAGGTGCAGTTGTCAGGGTCTCAAATGTTTATGTGTTTACCTTCTTATTTTTATGTTGTCTCAAAGCCTAGAAAAAAAGCACGGAGGCGTGAGCCCATCAGTGCCAGCACTGCAGATGAAGCCATTGAAAAGATGTTGGAGCAGAAACGCATCTCCACTAAAATAAACTACGATGTTCTGAAAGACTTAAACAAATCCAGCCCAAAAAGTCCCACTCGCCAGACTGATGAAGCTTCTGCTGGAGCCAAAAGATCCCCTGCGGCCCGCCAACGGAAACCCCAACTGACTTCACCCAAGATTGGCCAAACGATCAGCAGCTTTGGCAAGAGGTATGGTATGATTATCCTGTCTCAATTTGTTTCTGTTTTTCTCTCACTCCCTGCTTTTTTGGATTTTTTTTTTTTTGCCCACACACCTTCAATTACACATTCTGTTCTAAAAAATCCTTTATACTACATAACTCGCCATCTGTCCTAGAAAAACCCCACCATCACAGTCTATAACCCCACTTCCTATCCAAGAATGATGCAAAAAAATCTCTTTCATGTAAAAAGTTTTAATCCTAAGCAGCCACAACTGCAGTGAGTGACTAGACATTTTTTTTGGTTTCTATTACTTTTTTGTGTCAACCTGTGTTGCCCCCCCCAGATAAATCTTTATTGTCCAAAAACACACTCAAATATATTCTGATTGGCTGTGATAGTGTTGCATTAAGCAACATTACGAGACAGACAGATAACTTGGAATGGGGAGATTTTGTGTTCACAGAAAGTGGTTTACTTTAATACAACAAAAATGTTGTGAATGTTTGTTTTCTCATCTAGCAATCCTGTGTCTTTGAGTGTTGATGTGGACAGTCTAAAAACAGATCCACTCCTATTGATACGCCCTGACTTTTATTCGTTTGCCCACACCCCTTTTTTCCTATTACCAACTCAGCTGTTTTTCTTCTCTATGCTAACTATAGACCTACGGATACCAATGGCAGGGTACAAGACTTTATATCATTTCAAATTAAAACATTTTGTGTTTTCACCATTTTGCAATGTTTAAACAATGTGCATCTTCTAGACAGAGTCTGCCTTCATTTCATGAATCATTGAAATAGTTGGATTAAAGAAAAATTGAAGCTTTACTTCAGCTTCGTAACAGCAAGCAGTCTAATAAAATTAGCCTGTTATGCTATAATGCTTTCTGCTTTGACGTTTTGCATGCTGCATTAGTCAAGCATGTCATGCAGATCACATGTTTTTGTGGTTTTACTGGTGAATCTGTCCTGTTGATGCTGGTTTCTGTCGCTAATATAGCATCTTGTTATAACCACGAATAATATTATGGTATTACCATGGTTTTTGGTGCTCAAAAAAGATAGATTCATTATGTCGCTCTCCATTTTTTCAGACCTCTGCTGCTGTGATGGTAATACCATGGTATTTTTGAAGTACCATGTAAAAACTGTGGTGTATGAACAGTTTAATCATTCAGGACCACAGTACATATCTAAGTACTGTTGTATTGTCATCTGATAAAGCAACACTTCTCATAGTAGTATAATCTGCTAGATAAGATAAGAAATCCTCATCAAAACTGTAAATTCCCATATGTGTGAATTTTGAATGCAGAGTTGTTAGATCAGTTTTCTTGGAAAAGCTAACTAGGATCTCACTCATGACCCTCAGATGGAAAATCCCTAGAGCTTTGTGGGTGAGGCTGCAAGAGTGAAAGGTTCTTATGTTTGTTTCTCGCTCTTTTTTATATCCTTTACCCTTTTGTGCCCTTGAGTATAGGGCAGGTCTGTTAAGAATAGCCCAGTCTGGGCTAAATTAACCGTGGGTGTGTGTTAGAGAGAGAGAAAGTCCCATGCATATGGTCAGTCAGAATAGCCCCCTTCTGCTCTATATTTAGTCTCTTAATGCTGGTATGGAACACATTAAAGTTTAGAGCACATATTTAAAGTGAGGCCCCACTGCGACCCACTCCCTGGTACCCTCCTTTTTGGAGAAGATGTGTGTGTTGCACTACCCTGTACTCATTTCCATTCATGCTGTTATTCTTTGGCTGAGTGCTCTTCTAGGTTGTCATTAGTCATGGATATATTCTCTCTTTAAGGAGAGGCTCTTGGTGGCCCTTCACAGAAAATGTGCTCCACCTTCAGTTTGTCTCTGACACAGTGAGGCCAATATCATGGAACAATGAGCAACTCTCTCTTTTTTTTCTTTGTCTCTCTCTTTGAGTGGCCAGTTTTATCTGTGTGTAGTGTTTTTCTCGTTGAATGAATTCTTGAAGTGAACAGGATAGATCTGTTGAATCATTCATTCTGAAAGTAGCTTTTATGTTTTTTTTTTTTTCTGGATTCTGAATGGAAAGGTGAGCAATCTGAACATCCTTTTAAAAGCCATTACACTGTTACCATGCCAATCTCACTCTATCTTTCTCAGTTTTTCTCACTCATAACAGCCTACAGTCTTTACTGAATGGAGTCTTCCAGAACGGGAGTGTCCGCATTATTCAGTGACTTTCCGTTTACAGCTCAAAGATGACCTTTCCTTCCTTTTTCATTTTTTTATTCATTCATTTATAGACTGATTCTGCAGGTGGGCAATATAGCTAAAAAAGGCTGAAAATTTTTTTTATATTGTTTTTATGTATTGAACAATATTTAACATATAAAAGATATAATGAATATTTTTCTGAAAGATCTAATACATATTTAATGTATAAAGTGTATAATTAATGTTGTTCTGAAAAACATCTGGAAAGGTAGGTGTGTGTGTGTGTGTGTGTAATTTTATGCAACAATGTAACAATACATAAATAGTAAAAAACAATATTTACATGTGTTTTTAAAAACATTTAATAAATTAAACATCACACAGAGGCTTTCATGGACATTTTTGACAAACTACTCATTGAATTAGAGTTCACCGAAATCAACAGTTTAATTTACAGAACTCTGATTAGGAAACATAATGGCTAAATAAGCACATTTTAATCTTATTTTTGTATTGCCAACAAAGTCATTGAAAATACACTTTGACTATTCAATATATTTCACAACCCTAACTCAATGTTTTTTTTCAAGCTCTCTTAAGAGGTTTCCAGTGCTATTTCAGCTGAACCTGAATTTATCACAGAAATTCAAATGAGTGTAGTTCACTGTGTGTGTGTGTGTGTGTGTGTGTGTATGTGTGTGCATGATGTTCTGCTGACAGTAAAGCCATTGTATTCCGTTCAGTCCACCCTCTGTGACACACTGAGGTATTGTGTAGTGTTATACATGGACACACACACACGGACATGCAACCTCCCTTTTCTGCCTCTCTACTGTTTTTTTTACAGCATATTCCCGACATCCCGCAATTACCTGAACATCTACCCATCTGCTGGTCTGTTCGTCCCTTCATGCTTCTGAACCTTAAATTTAATAAGTCTCTCACTTTCTCTCTCTGTCGTCCAGAAATAGCCTCTATAATTGCCTCCTGCTGTTTTAACCCCCTCTCCCTCGCTCTCCTCCCACCTTTTCTGGTCATTTTCTTGTCCTCTCAAATACCCACAGCTCAGCATTTATACGGCACCATGGAGATTACAAAAAGTGTTAGTGTTTGTGTGAGACAGTGTTCATTTTTTGGCTGGAATGAAAAGGTTTTCATTAGAGTTGGAGGTAAGGCTTTGTGAGAACCTGAGATGGATTATGCTCATTTTTGCAGTCCCCCGTTCCTTTGTTCTTCCAACACTTCCTCTGTATCCATACATAAGACCATCTCATGTTAGACATTCACACCTGGAGTGCCAGAAATCGCCATCTCACACCATCACACATCTGGTAATTAAACAGTCTCCTCTCTCGCTCTCTCAGACTCTCTTCCCGGTTTTCTTCCTTTCTTTCTCTTGCTTCCGTCTCACTTCCTCTGAGGATCTTTCTGCTGTCGGCTCAAAGTTTCTTTCTTAATCAGCTTATACTTGCAGAAAACCTGCATCTCTAGAGAGAGAGAGAGACAGAGAGGGAGAGGTGAGCTGTCTGCTGTCTGTAAGATCAAAGAAAGTTGGGTTTTTCTTAAGGCTGAATTGACCCAAAAATGAGAGGAAGTTTTCGTCATCCTTGAGGAAAAGAGAGACCCTTATCTTTGCCTGGAACCAAAGCATGCTTCTGAGATGAAGACACCTACTTCTTAGGCAGTGTTTGCTCATGCTTTCATGCACTCAGCGGTAATAGTGTCAGGCTGGTGTCATACACCTTCAGCGCAATAAAATAAATGCCCCTGTTGACATCAGCCATTTAGTCATACACTGAGAGCAGCGTGATGCAGAAGGTCAGAGTAAATGCTGAATGTTTTTTAATGTTCTGTGAGGAAGCAATGGAGTCATTACAACCACAAACCAGAGACTTTGGAATGAGGTCATTCGCACATCATTACTAATGATGAGAGGAAAAAAATAGATATGAAACAGTATTACAACCTCACAGTATTATTCTCAGATCTTTTTGATTTTGAAAAAAGATAAGAGGAAAAGAGAGACCCTTATCTTTGCCTGGAACCAAAGCATGCTTCTGAGATGAAGACACCTACTTCTTAGGCAGTGTTTGCTCATGCTTTCATGCACTCAGCGGTAATAGTGTCAGGCTGGTGTCATACACCTTCAGCGCAATAAAATAAATGCCCCTGTTGACATCAGCCATTTAGTCATACACTGAGAGCAGCGTGATGCAGAAGGTCAGAGTAAATGCTGAACGTTTTTTAATGTTCTGTGAGGAAGCAATGGAGTCATTACAACCACAAACCAGAGACTTTGGAATGAGGTCATTCGCACATCATTACTAATGATGAGAGGAAAAAAATAGATATGAAACAGTATTACAACCTCACAGTATTATTCTCAGATCTTTTTGATTTTGAAAAAAGATAATTAGAACTATTGAAGGAACTCAACATACTCCTAAGGTTAAGAGTATAATTCTGAAAAGCACCAAGGTAGCGGTATATATCAGTTTTGAATAACTGTCACAAAGAAGCACAATATTATTGTATTGTGACCCAGATATCAATATACCGCATCAGCAGGTCCCTGATTCCCACCCCTAATCATTATTGTTGTGCTCTGTGTTTGAATAATTGACCCACTCAGTGGTGTGAACAGTTTATCAGCCCTTGACACACATGTGAATTTGTGTGTGTGTGTGTGTGGAACAGACTGTTTCTCAGGAATAGAATGTTGTCACTGTGTTTTGGCTCTGACTGCTTGTTTTCATGCCAAATAGCGCACCACTCCCCATCCCAGAATGCACTGTAGCATCAATAGGACACTCGCATGCTGGGCTATGAAGGACTGTCATCCATGCATGCCTGTCTTACTGACTGAGAGTCTGAAGGAATCTATCCATCTATTTATCTATCGTTCTATCCGTCATTCTATCGTTCTATTTATCGTTCTATCAATGATTTTATTTATCATTGTTTAATGTTCTATCTATCGCTCTATCCTTCTATCGATCTATATATTGTTTTATATTTCTATCCATCTTTTTATCTTTTCATTGTTCTATTCATCTATCATTTTATCCTTCTTTCTTTCTATCCATCTTTCTATCGTTCTGTCCATCTTTTCATCCTTCTTTCTATCATTCTATCATCCTATTCATTTTTATATCCTTCTTTCTATCATTCGACCCTTTCGTTCCATCCTTCTTTCTATAATTCTTTCTTTCTTTCTTTCTTTTTCATTTTATCCATCTTTTGTTATATCCTTCTTTCTATCATTCTGTCCATCTTTCTGTCCTCCTATATCCATCTTTCTATCCTTCTTTTTATCGTTCTATTCTTCTTTATATCCTTCTTTCTTCATTTGTTTCCTTTCCTTTCCTATTGTTCAATCTATTTTTATCCTTCTTTCTATCAATATATCATCTTTCTGTCCTTTCTATCGTACTATCCATCTTTCTGTCCTTCTTTTTGTCATCCTATCCATCTTTCTTTGTTTCCTTTCCTATTGTTCAATCCATTTTTATCCTTCTTTCTATCCTTATTTCTGTCATTCTATCCATCTTTCTATCCTTCTCGCTGTCATTCTATCCTTTCTGTCCTTCTTTTTGTCATTCTTTCCATCTTTCTATAATTCTCTTCATCTATCTGTCTGTCTGTTAGAGAGATGTTTGAGTTGAGTTCATTATGTGCGTTTTAGTAGATTCGAGACGGCTTGTGGTTATGTAAAGAGAACTGTTCCCACGAGAGCTAAATCTCTTCTGCATATTCAGATGTATTATTAGGAGAATCATATGATTCTGATTAGCGTTTATTTATGCTGCAGGTTTAGTGCATCATATCCATACCTCATTAACATATCATACATTCGTTGGAATAATGAGTAAACTCATTATTCGAACTGTGCCACTGCACGTTGACTTGCAAATACTGAGATCGTAACTGCGTCTCTGGATTCTTCTGTGCTTGTCCTGCCCCCTCTTTCTGTCTGTCTCTCGATCTCCCCCTCCTGTTGTCACTCGAGCTGCCATGTTTATTCCACTGGGAATTTTACAGTGAGAGATTTGAGATAAACTGTAATTCAAGACAGGACTTGTCCATGTCTGCCACCATCTATGAAAATGTGCTAGATTCACAAATGTTGTTGTTATTCATGCATTTTGGTGAATACATTTTTACTAAATATACAGAGTGACATTTCATTGTGAAGCAGGGGTATTTAGAGTCTCTGTGGGTCTGTAAACCGATGCTTTTCTGGGTTGATAGAATTTAAATTACATACATTTAAGGAATTAATTTAAATAATGTGTCAAGATTTGCATTATAATAAGTCAGTGATTTAAGCAGTGTAGTGAATTGAAAAGAACAGATCTGAGGTAAATTTATTGGAGTTTATAGGACTGGATAGTACGTAATTTTTGTTTTGACCTTGTGTTTCTGTCAACTTTATATTAAGATTCAGATTTTTAAAAATCCCAGAGCTGCTTTTGAAAAATAAGCCATGTTCTCTTAATGATTTTGTCTATATGTCTTTTCCCTGTCTCTCTCTCTCTCTGTCTTGCTGTCTCCAAGGTTACAGCCCCTGGTGTGTGCACAGCCCTCTAAGAAGCTGGCCCTCGATCAGGTGAGTGAATTTAAATCACCGTCCTTCCTACTTGCACATCCTTGGCAGGTCTCTGGATATATTAAACCACTTTTCCTTAACCCTCAAATGGCCCTCTGGCCCAGAGCTTCACTTAGTTTATCTCTGGTGCAGGAAAACGGCATTAAGTTGACCTAGAAACAGGTTTTTCCTTTTCATGTCTAAATTAAGAGAATTATTTTCATCCACCGAGCTGCTTCTAGATCAGCAGTCTAACTCTGAGCCGATACTCAAAGGCGCCAGTTTGAGGTGGCTGCAACGGAAAGTGGGTCACTGACATCTTGGACTCTGAGGAGGTTTTGATGACACATGCTCTTTTCTCTCGAATCCTACTGATCCCTTGCTGTCGTTCTGGCCCATAGACCGCTGGAGCTCTTGAGTGGCTCTGTCACTCCCTCCGGCTGTGTCTTCCATGATGCTTCATCTTTCTGTATGTCAGAGTCCTTGATCTTTTCTCCTCTGTCTTGTTTTTCTCTGTTATTAAGTCAGTCTGTCTGTCTTATCTTGGTCTCTGGTTTTTCTTCTACTACTTTTAAACTTGTGTGTGTGTGTGTGTGTGTGTGTGAGAATACATAATCAACGCTCTTTTGAACCCAAGGCCAAAAATACTACCTCCAGGGGTCAATACTCGGGTAACTAGACAACCTCTTGCCATCACTTGGCAATGGGAAATGAAGCTTTGTGATTAATGGTATTCCCTTTGTCCCTCAGGAAAGTAAACCATTTATAAATTCACGAACAAGGTTAACTGTTGCTAAATCTGAAGCTGACTTGTAATGGTAGGTGTTATCCTCATTTGTAGGAGCATGATAATAGGAGCACACAGTCAGACTTGGTAAAGGGTGTTTTGTGAGTGTTCAAGTCACCAAATCACAATTTATTGATGCTAAAAAGGGAAACATATTCATAATTGTTCAATCACTTAGAGTCAAGCCATTTTAACTTATGAAAATGTGTACTTTTATACAGTACAGATTTTTTCAAAGAAGCTTCACGATAATAAACAGCCTCTGTAAGAAATTACTCTGTAATTGCTCTGCCTCTAAAAAGACTTTTTGATTGACCTCTTTTTTGACTGACCTCACAAATTCTTATTTTTCAACCCCTCCCAACCAATCTTTTCACTATCCAATCAATCAATTCCACTCTAGCTGGGTGGAATGAGCTGGGAATGCTATTTCATGTTGACTTTCTCCTTCCTTCTCTACCATCAGAAAGGGCTTGGCGCCCCAGTGGCCACTCCTGCTGCCCCATCCCAGAATGCTGTTGTTGTGGAGAGCGGACCGGTGGCGTACGAAGACCCTGCAGATGAAGAAGAGGAGGATGAGGAGGACGAACACTGTGTTAGTGCCATGCAGTTAATGGGCGGCACTGGTATGTGATGCAATAAAGTCTGTCCTTCAACTTTAGGATACATTTTTAATTTATAATAGAGATGTATTCATTTTAGACCAGTGGTATTTATACATTAGTGTAGTATTTAGTAATATTTTAAATTGCCAATTGTTTTTATATTCTCAGTTTTCATTGTCTCTCAATATAAAAAAAGTTATATTTTCTCAAGTACACTTCATATTAATGTCGATAAATGTTTACTCAATAACGTGTGTGTGTGTGTGTGTGTGTGTGTGTATATATACAGTGGGTACGGAAAGTATTCAGACCCCCTTAAATTTTTCACTCTTTGTTATATTGCAAGAACTGTTGTATAAATATATATACACACACACACACATTATCCTATATATATAGGTATATACATAATCCTTACAGCCTCCTGGATGAAAACTATGGCTTATTTTGACAAAAACATTTTATGCTCTTTGTGTGAGTGTACAGTCATGGCCAAAAACTTTGGCAGTGACATAAATGTTGTGTTTAGCAAAGTTTGCTGCTTCAGTATTTGTAGATTATTTTTCCATGTGTTTCTATGGTATACTGAAAAACAATGATAAGCATATCATAAGTTTTAAAGGCTTTTATTGGCAAAAAATATATAATGAGTCAATATTTACAGTGTTGACCCTTGTTCTTCATAACCTCTGCAATTCGCTCTGGCATGCTGGATGATATTAGCTTCTGGGCCAAAACCTGACTGATGGCGATCCATTCTTGCCTTATTAGTTCTCCGAGTTGATCACAATTTGTGGGCTTCTGCTCGTCCACACACCTTTTGAGGACTGACCACAGGTTCTCTATGGGATTGAGATCCGGGGTGTTGCCCAACCCCACACATGGATGGTCTCAGGATGCTTCACTGTTGGCACGTCACAGGACTCATGGTAGCGTTCACCTTTTCTTCTACGAACAATCAATTTTCCAGATGTCCCAAACAGTCGGTCGGGAGCTTCATCAGAGAAAATAACTTTGCACCAGTCTTCTGCTGTCCAATCCTTGTACTTCCTGCACAATTTTAATCTGTCCTTGACGTTTTTCTTGGCGAGAAGTGGCTTCTTTGCTGCCCTTCTTGACACCAGGCCGTTGTCCAAAAGTCTTGGCCTCACTGTGCGTGCAGATGCTCTCACACCAACCTGCTGCCATTCCTGAGCAAGCTCTGCACTGCTGGTGACACCTAAATTAATCGCGATTTGTTTAGCATCTCAACCGATTTGAATCGTCACATATTTGAATCGATTTTCAACTGGCTCGCAGTTAATCGTTACATCCCTACTAATTAGTATGCTAGTGATTTCACCTGACTAGTACTCATTCACACTTTCACATGTGCTGCTGATATGATTAGTCAATTAATGTTAGCTGACATTTTGTCAGGATCAAAAAACGGTGAAATTTGTTTTTTGTAAAAAGTTCCTTTTTTGGCCAATGAAGCTTTTAGCAATTATTTAAAATGCATCTGATCACTCTACACAATAATCTAGAAACAGTGTGAATGAACACCACAACAGCTTAAGCAGCACACTTTGCAAAACACAAAATTTATGTCACTGCCAAAACTTTTGGCCATGACTGTATGTAGTTCAGAAAAGAGCATTAAGTTTTGTCCTAACCTTTCTGCATTCCTCTTCTTTCCTTCCTACAGATTACGGCTATGAAGTAGATGATGATGGCTTCTGAATCCAGAGTGCCTTTGGGAGCACCAGTGGACACTAACACTTACCCTGCTGCTTATTCTGACCCCAAAACACACACATGCAACCTCCATCTCATTACCTCTAGTGTTCGTGCTTATGTTTACAAGATGAGAAGAAAGATAGTGAACTTTACACACTACAGAGGATGGAGAACTACAGCTAAACAAGAACAAAGATCCCACATTCTTGCTTTTTCATAGGTGTCTGTTCTGAGCTCATATGCACGAAGTAACTTAAACACCATTTAAACTCACAGCAAACAAACAGGAGTTTTGTTTGAGAGTAAATGGATGTGTGTGTGTGGTGATTGAGAGTGATGATTCTATCTCTGGAGTGTGTAAGCCTGCTAGCTAACTGTATTACAGTGTGTTTTAGGCTAATGATGACATATGATCTTGCACATCTAAAGCGATTAGCCCACATGAGGCTCAGGGCTCTGTGTGGACAAATGTGTGCATGTACACGTGCCTTTACATATTGCAGTATACAGGCCTGGAATAGTATTGTGATGATTTTCAGCGCCAGAGTGTTATTCTTTAAACCAGATGTAGCTTTATGTGCTCAGTATTCAGTTAGAGTGGATTACAGGTGTAAAATCTGATTAGTAACAGTGTTAAATTTTGCTCTGCTGCTTGGCTGGTTTTCTAGAGCCTTTTTAAAAAATTATTATTTTTATTAAATTATCTACTGGTCTGGTGGATTTTCCAGTTGAGCTAGTTAAGTTTTTGTTGTTAATGTCAGTATAATGGTTAAATGGTACTTTGATTAGAATACAATTATTTTTGATTTGATGGTTGCTGTTTTTCTGATTTATTATGGAGACATGGAAATCAATCCAAATGAGAATACTTGAAAAATTCATTCCAGATAAATGCTATTACAGTGTCATTGGCTTGATCTTATCACTGTTAAATATTTTGAACATTTACAAAATGCAATATATATATATATATATTTGTTTTTTTCAAAGAAAAATGTTTACAGTGTTGGATTGTTTTGAAATGAACTGATGTCAAAAAAAAAAAATAGATTGATAGTTTAGTATTGGTCTGTTAATTAGTGTTTTAATTGTACTACTTATATCTGAATTCTCCGTATGGGAAAGTTAGTGTTCTTTGAGAACATTTTACTTTATTTATAGTTTGTTCCCTCCCAGACCAAAAGATGAGCAAAATATTTTTTTTCCTTTTGTTAGAAAAGTATTTGAAGTTTCTTCTGTCAGTCATGCCATGATACACACAACAGATATTACTGATGCAAAACCAAACCATTTTAAATCTGATAAAGGTGGCAAACCTAATAACTAAAAGTACAGGTTACAGGGTAACCATCTTAAAATGTTAGAAAATATATATAAAAAATACTAACTTTAGCTGGGATTATTTAGCTCAAGTTGGACCGCAACCTCAAGCCATTCTGATTGAAATATAGACCAAACTTCTGTATTGGCATCAACAATTGATAAATACTTGTTGATGTCTTGGTGAATTCTTACATGTATAATAAAAATCTTTAGTATGCAATTCATCAGGATTTTAAAAAAATGGACAGATTTACAGTTTTATCTTGGTCTTAAAGTTTAATCAGATCTTGCTCTGTAGACCATTAGAGCCAGTGTCATTTGGAGTCAATTGGTTTGGTCTTGAAACCGTAATAGTGACAATAAAACAGACTCAAAGCAGTGTTCCATAAACCTAAACAGTATTTATGGGCAAATAAATAAAGAGTAAGCATTACGTCTTCTGTCTTTTTCTTTCGGTGTGATCACTGTATATTTGTATTTTTGTTTTTTATCTGCCGGTTATAATCTGTCTGCTGTCTATCGGAGTCCTTCAACACTATGACCTGAGACAGGCTATCTTCACTGCCAGTGGGTAAAGCTTTCTGGGAAATAAGGCAATGAAAGAGTTGAGCATCTGTTTTTAGGTTAATGAGCTCAAGGCTGTTATGTTTTGGATGGCATAAAAACATGAGCAGTAGTAATTGTAAGATCCCACTGGATGAGACCCTAGAAGTGACCTCTCTCTCATCTCTGCAGGGCAAGGGCTGCTGGGAGTTGAAGTTCTTAAGGTCATCTGTATTTACTGGATGTGATGGAGGGGTATTTGCTAGCCTTCAAGGCTAGTAAAAGCTCTGAGAGGAAGGGAACTCTGTAACAACAACAAAACTTGTAAACATATTCAAACTTGTTACATATTCTCTTTTGTTTTACCTGTTGGATACAGAGATTACACAGTTTATCTGTGTATTTAAATATTCAGCCTCTGATCCTAATGGTATTTGATGGTTCTGCAACCTTTGGGAAGAAATTTATCTCTGAAGCTTTCATAAATATCCACACAGACCCTAAGTGAAATGAACACGGTCAACTCACCTCTTCACAGTTCTGTCTTTCTCATTAGCTCTTTTTCACTGCTCTGGAACCTATTACAGTATTACTCTGACCTTCCACTGTCACACATGAGAAAACAGCGCTGATCTGGGCCTGATGGAACAGTTTGTGGGTTAATCTGTTGAAACATGTGGGAGAGAAAGGATTTCCCGAGATCGTGAGAAAGGTGAGAAAATGAGCTGAGAGGGAATATTGACTGGTTTTGCTAATGAGGATTTTTTTGCAAGGCTGTTTAGGAATGTAATAGTGAATATCCATTCAACGCCAACACACACAGGTCAGATAACGTTTCCTGTAGACAAAAAAGGAGGAAAGGGCAAACCAATCTGTAAATTACCTCTAAGTCTAGAATGGCGAGTATATACAATATATATATATAATATATGTGTGTGTGTGTGTGTCTGGGGTTACTTTTTGTACATAGAAATTGACACAAGAGGGCAGTGTTGTGCAGCGCTGGTGACTCCTGCTGGTCAAAAGTGTGTAAATGCAACAAAAACTCAGGCTAAAAATGGATAAAAACAGCTTTTAAAAACCCATTGCAAATGTTTTATTGAAAGCATAATACATTAAATGCAATAAAAACCATAAAATACCATTTAATATGAAGTGTCTGTAAAACATGTGGTTTTTTAAAAT
>NW_015645070.1:405313-407163 GCF_001515625.1 Sinocyclocheilus rhinocerous
GGATTTTTTTGCAAGGCTGTTTAGGAATGTAATAGTGAATATCCATTCAACGCCAACACACACAGGTCAGATAACGGTTCCTGTAGACAAAAAAGGAGGAAAGGGCAAACCAATCTGTAAATTACCTCTAAGTCTAGAATGGCGAGTATATACAATATATATATATAATATATGTGTGTGTGTGTGTGTCTGGGGTTACTTTTTGTACATAGAAATTGACACAAGAGGGCAGTGTTGTGCAGCGCTGGTGACTCCTGCTGGTCAAAAGTGTGTAAATGCAACAAAAACTCAGGCTAAAAATGGATAAAAACAGCTTTTAAAAACCCATTGCAAATGTTTTATTGAAAGCATAATACATTAAATGCAATAAAAACCATAAAATACCATTTAATATGAAGTGTCTGTAAAACATGTGGTTTTTTAAAATTTTTATATTAATTTGCAAGGCGTTTTGTTTGTTTTTTGGAGAGTTTGTATATAGAGGCCAGTAAGAGACTATTAACTACTCGTCCTTTTAATTACACAAATGTCTCATTAAAATGTGTACAAATTGATGAAACAGATCCGAGATCAGGTAAAAACCATAAACGCTGGTTCAATGGTTCGCCGCTGGGGGGCGATCTCAATGAACTCGCATGATTCACTAGTTCACAGAGATCGCCCCCCAGCGGCGAACCATTGAAATTTCGAAACGTTTCGAAACAGTTATGACGTAATGAATAGGGTTGGGAATCGAAAATCGATTCCGAATCCAGAATCGGATACTTAAGGCCCGTTCACACCAAGAACGATAACTATAAAGATAACTATAAAGATAACGATATTAGCATCCACACCAGCGAACGATATCGTCTGTTTATTCTAAGCGCACGCGTGTCTGCCGCTTTAAATTCTCGAGCTCGTTACAGCTGGATGGATTCTGATTGGCTGTCAATGTTTTTATCGTTCATCAGCTGGAAAAAAATCGTTCTGAAAGTGATTCCAACGATATCGTTTTTCTGTACATTTATCGTTATAGTTGTGGTGTGGACTCTGCTATTCTTTAATATTGAAAACGATTTTTAGAACTATATCTTTATCGCTATCTTTATAGTTATCGTCCTTGGTGTGAACGGGCCTTTAAGGTCAGGAATCGGATACTTGTCAAAATAAATTTTCGATTCCGCCTATCGATTCTTGTCACGAATCCGGTTCATGGACTTCCGTCCAATTACCACCAGAGGTCGCTCTTCCATTTTTATGACTCTCTCACTACACAGACTTTCACATGTCACCCCGGACTACATTTCCCAGCAGCCATTTCACTAATCACACGTTCACCTGAAACCAATCACACACACTATATAACACCCACTCAGATCCTGTTCAAACTGCTGAGTATTGTTTAAGCATTTATGCTGTTTAGCGTAGCTACTTTACGAAGCCAGATCCCTGTCCTTGTTTAAGTTTCTAGCTCTAGTTTCCTTAGTCTAGTCAAAGTCTTGCCTTGCCTGTTTTCTGATCTTCTGCCTGTGTATCTTGGATTAACCCTTTGCCTTGCTGTTTCGGACTGTGTTTGCACCTTTCCTGGACTATTGCTCATTTTATTGGATTACCCCTCTTGTCAAGCCCTTTGGATTATGTTCGCTGTTGATCGATCTATGCCTGTTTATCGGATTATTCTTGTGTCTTGCCCTCAATATACCTGTTGCCATTGTCTGACCCTCGCCTGTCACTGACCATTCTAATGAATAAAGTTTTGCAAATGGATCCGCATGTCTCTCGTCCCTGTCGCCTCGTTACAGAATACTCGGCCACACAAGGATTCAGCAGCTGTTCAAATGGACACTGGCCAGGTATGGACACTACAA
>NW_015645070.1:407225-408736 GCF_001515625.1 Sinocyclocheilus rhinocerous
AAACCAATCACACACACTATATAACACCCACTCAGATCCTGTTCAAACTGCTGAGTATTGTTTAAGCATTTATGCTGTTTAGCGTAGCTACTTTACGAAGCCAGATCCCTGTCCTTGTTTAAGTTTCTAGCTCTAGTTTCCTTAGTCTAGTCAAAGTCTTGCCTTGCCTGTTTTCTGATCTTCTGCCTGTGTATCTTGGATTAACCCTTTGCCTTGCTGTTTCGGACTGTGTTTGCACCTTGCCTGGACTATTGCTCATTTTATTGGATTACCCCTCTTGTCAAGCCCTTTGGATTATGTTCGCTGTTGATCGATCTATGCCTGTTTATCGGATTATTCTTGTGTCTTGCCCTCAATATACCTGTTGCCATTGTCTGACCCTCGCCTGTCACTGACCATTCTAATGAATAAAGTTTTGCAAATGGATCCGCATGTCTCTCGTCCCTGTCGCCTCGTTACAGAATACTTGGCCGCCCAAGGATCCAGCAGCTGTTCAAGTGGACACTGGCCAGGTAGGGACACTACAAGAATATTATTAGCCCTTAAACAAGGCCCGCGATCGTTGGAGAACTATGTTCGAGAGTTTTTAGCCATCGCTCACTATTCAGAGTTACCAGACATTATTTTGATAGAGTTTTTCTGTGATGGCACTAATCAACCTCTTCAGTCTAAGCTAAGACGCGAGGGTCCGCGTTCGTCACTCAGCCAATTTCTGGATTATGCTTTGTTGACTGTTGGCTCTCTATTCACTGTGGGTGTCGATGTCTCTCGTCCCTGTCGCCTCGTTACAGAATACTTGGCCGCCCAAGGATCCAGCAGCTGTTCAAGTGGACACTGGCCAGGTAGGGACACTACAAGAATATTATTAGCCCTTAAACAAGGCCCGCGATCGTTGGAGAACTATGTTCGAGAGTTTTTAGCCATCGCTCACTATTCAGAGTTACCAGACATTATTTTGATAGAGTTTTTCTGTGATGGCACTAATCAACCTCTTCAGTCTAAGCTAAGACGCGAGGGTCCGCGTTCGTCACTCAGCCAATTTCTGGATTATGCTTTGTTGACTGTTGACTCTTTATTCACTGTGGGTGTCGCGGAGAAACACGACCCCGCACTCACTCATGTAATGGCAGCGACAACAGAGCCTGATCGCAAAATGGTGGACACAACAGCGCCCCGTTATGTCACAGCTGCCAATCTTGAATCAAGTCAAGTCACAGTTGATTTTCATGAGTCTAGTCAAGTCACGGTTGATCGTCATGAGTCAAGTCAAGTCACAGTTGACCGTCATGAGTCAAGTCAAGTCACAGTGGATCGTCATTAATCAAGTTAAGTCACAGTGGATCTTCATGAGTCAAGTCAAGTCACAGTTGATAGTTATGAGTCAAGTCAAGTCACAGTTGATCGTCATGAGTCAGGTCTAGTCCCAGTGGATCATCATGAGTCAGGTCTAGGCACCGCTGATCTTCCTGAGTCAAGTCTAGTCACAGTTGTTCTTCCTGAGTTCAGTCAAG
>NW_015645070.1:408758-409168 GCF_001515625.1 Sinocyclocheilus rhinocerous
TCACGTCACAGCTGATCTCCCAGAGCCTCGTCACGTCTCAGCTGTTCATCCAGAGTCACGTGAAGTCACAGCTGATCTTCATGAGTCAAGTCAAGTCTCAGCTGATCTGCCAGAGCCTCGTCACGTCACAGCTGATCTGCCAGTGCCTTGTCACATCTCAGCTGATCTCCCAGAGCCTCGTCACGTCTCAGCTGTTCGCCCAGAGTCTCGTCACGTCTCAGCAGTTCGTCCAGTCACATCACGTCACAACTGATCTTCCAGAGTCACGTCACGTCTCAGCTGTTCATCCAGAGTCACTTCACATCACAGCTGATCATCCAGAGTCACGTCACATCACAGCTGATCATCCAGAGTCACGTCACATCACAGCTGATCATCCAGAGTCACGTCACATCACAGCTGATCATCCA
>NW_015645070.1:409305-426789 GCF_001515625.1 Sinocyclocheilus rhinocerous
CTGGTGTCAGCACGTGCAGCTGGTATCCCTAAACCAGCACTTTTAAGCCCTCCAGTTCTTGAACTATTTCCCCTGTCTGTAGCGCTTCCCACATTGGGGATCGCCTTATGGTGTATTTGGGCTGCATACACCACCACTGAAGCTCTAAAAACAGTGGCGCCCACTATGATGTCTTCAGAGGTGGCGGCTGATGCTGCAGATCCTCCCGAGGTAGTGGGGCTTGCTTCAGCTCCTTGTGCGGTGGTGCCCAGCAACGCACTTTCAGCCTGTCATATCGCAGTCAAAGGAACCATTGTTGAACTTTGTACCTGTCCTGTTAAGGAGAATACTAATGAACTCTCCCTGTTTCCTGATGGTACGGCTGTAGAACCTCCAGAGGTGGCGGCATCCGCTGCAGAACCTCCAGAGGTGTCAGTGGTATCCACTTATGAACTCTCTGCCTGTCCTGTCACGGCTATGGAGGCCGTCTGTGAACTTTCTGCCTGTCCTGTCACAGCTATGGAGGCCACCTGTGAACTCTCTGCCTGTCCTGTCATGGCTATGGAGACCGTCTGTGAACTCTCTGCCTGTCCTGTCACAGCTATGGAGGCCGTCTGTGAACTCTATGCCTGTCCTATTACGGCTATGGTGGCCATTTATGAACTTTCACCCTGCTCTGATCCGGCCGAGGAGGCCATTTATGAACTTATGTCCTGCTCTGAGTTGGCCAAGGAGGCCATCTTAGAACTCCCAACCATGCCTGTAACAACCACAGAGACAGTACATGGACTTTAGTTTTTGCCCCGATTCAGCCAAGGGATTTCTCTGGGAGCTCTCAGCCCAGTCTGTTCCGACCGAGGCCTTAAATGCACATTTTCCCTGCTCTGTTAGCCCTGTTATGGCCATAGGGGCCGTTAACGAACCTTTTGTCTGCCCTGCTAGCCCTGTCACAAGCCCAGAGACCATTAATAAACTGTCTTGTCTGTCTAAATCTTGCTAATGAATCTGTTCCTGAATCATCTACCAGTCCTGTTTCCCTACATGAGTCTGATGTTGAACCATCTGTCTGTGCAGATTCTATTAATGTCTGTTTAGTTTCAGTCACTGAAGTTTCTCCCAGTCCAGTTTCTGTTAATCCATCTGATTTTGAACTGTCTATCTGTCTGGATTCTGCTGTTGAGTGTGGTTTTGAGCTGTCGTTCTTGCCAGTTTCTATCAATAAGTCTAATTTTGAACAATCTGTCTGTCTGGTTGCAACTAATGAGTCTGATTCTGAGCCATCTGTCTGTTCAGTTTCAAACAATGAGCTTGAGTTTGAACATTCTGTCCATCCAGTTCCAGCCAATGCAGTTGATTATGAACTGTCTATCTGTTCAGTTGTCTCCAGGGAAACTATGGATTAACTTTTTGCCTTCCCTGCTTCAGTCTTTGATGCCGTAGATGCGTCTGTCTTTTGTGTCTCAGTTTTCCCTAGGCCCCAGTCTCTGCCATGGGTCCTGGCTCCATCTGTTCCGCCCTGGTGGTCTTCTGCTACGTCTGCTCTGCCCTGGTGGTCTTCTGCTCTGCCATGGAGGTTTTCTGTTCTACTCTGGTGGTCTTCTGCTCCTCCGTGGAGGTCTTCTGCTCCAGCCTGGTGGTCTTCTGCTTCGTCTGCTCCTCCGTGGTGGTCTCCTGCTCTGGCCTGGTGGTCTTCTGTCCTGCTTTGGTGGTCTTCTGCTCCGCCGTGGAGGTCTTCTGCTCCGACCTGGTGGTCTTCTGCTCCGCCGTGGGGACCTTCGGACCCGTCTGCTCTGCTGTGGTGGTCCTCAGCTCCATCTGCATCGCCGGCTCCATCCTGGTTCTCTGCTCCGCTCTGGCTTCCTGCTTCGCTGGTCCTGCCTTGGTGCCCTGCTCTGGTCCCCAGTCCCCGGTCTCTCCACTTCCATGTGGACCTGGCCCTCCGTCCCTCCCCCTGTTCCACCTCCGCTCTACCGCCCTCCTGGATTGCATTGTGTTGGAAGCGTCTGGAAGCCGCTCCTTGGGGGGCTCTGTCACGAATCCGGTTCATGGACTTCCGTCCAGTTACCACCAGAGGTTGCTCTTCCATTTTTATGACTTTCTCACTACACAGACTTTCACATGTCACCCCGGACTACATTTCCCAGCAACCATTTCACTAATCACACGTTCATCTGAAACCAATCAGACACACTATATAACACCCACTCAGATCCTGTTCAAACTGCCGAGTATTGTTTAAGCATTTATGTTGTTTAGTGTAGCTACTTTACGGAGCCAGATCCCTGTCCTTGTTTAAGTTTCTAGTTCTAGTTTCCTTAGTCTAGTCAAAGTCTTGCCTTGCCTGTTTTCTGATCTTCTGCCTGTGTATCTTGGATTAACCCTTTGCCTTGCTGTTTCGGACTGTGTTTGCACCTCACCTGGACTATTGCTCATTTTATTGGATTACCCCTCTTGTCAAGCCCTTTGAATCAGGCTCACTGGAAAAACATGCCTTCATCTACATTTTTGCAAAAATTCCAAAAACATACCTATAAATACTAGGGCTGGGCGGTATGACGGTATATATAGCTTATAATGCAGGATACACGGATACGTTGTTTTCGTTCAAATCAAAGCATAAACAACTTAGAAAACGTATCCGTGTGACGCGGATAAAATTGCTAAATTGTGAATGTGTCAGACTTTATGAATGCAGGTTTGTGTTGATATTTAGGGTTCAGACACTCCAGTGTTGGATGAGAGGGGTCATTATTTTATCAGGCTTGGTAAAGCCTCATGGGTGGTACATTGCACAGGTCACAGCGTTTCAGGCAGCTGTCCTCAGATTGTATCACTCAAAGAGTCTTTGTCATGTTTTTTCTTCCTTTAGGCTTCATATCTGAACATCAGATTTCATCAGTAAGCTTAATATTTTAGCACAATGTGCCTTTTTCTGTTTTCATCATGTTTGGAATTATGAAGATTTTGCTGGATATCACAACTTAATTTGAATGACTCATGTACTGCTATAAAAGATGCGATTGATTGTTTAAAAAAAATTATTTTAAGTTTAAAAATACTGAATAGGACAAGCAACTGTAATTTCTCTTGTTTCAAACACACACTGCATTCTGCCCTGTCACTCTCATTGAAAATTGATTGTGACCTGCTGGTTATTTTTACTAAGGGTTTTCATGGAGTCTGATATTCCTTAGGGCACATACAAGTCAGAATATGACATGCTTAAATGACACCAGTCTGGTCTGGTCGAGTCAAACATGCCCAAACCATCCATACAGCTGCCAACCCAACATTGTGATTGCTACTTCATTGAATGCTGTCAGTGTAGGAAAACTTCACCATTATTTTCTTTATTTTTTTACAGTTACAACAATTAGGTGATAAAGTAACCTTCCCATGACAGTCAGTATAAGGTAGCTGGTCATTTCTCTAGTGTTTAGTGTTTTTCACACTGAGCTTAAGTGCCAGTGTCAAAAACGTCAATCTTCATGTGTTAAAATGTATATAGTTTGGGCTTATAAGATATTTGCATCTCAAATTCAGCCGAAAGGTCCACATTTTTCTCACTAATGAGGACATTAAGATTCATCCTGGGTGAAATACTGCAAACTAGGGTCAGCGTTAAACCCAGAGCTAAATGTAATGTCAACATTAGCCTCAGGGGGGAATTCACTAAGACTGAATTATGCCATGCTGACAGTGCCTTTTTTTAGCACTCGATTCAACAGGAGTTTTCATACTTTTTGACATGGACTCACAGATATGATGGCCCCCTAAAGCACAAAAAAAGTATTTTTTTATATCTAAAACACAAAGCCAGCTATATATACAACCCAGTCTCACTGGAAAAACATGCCTGTGGCAACATTTCAACAGCATAATTATTTAAAGTTGCTTTTTGCAAGTTTTGTGACACTTTCAAATTGAAATATCCATTGAGTAAAAGTGCATTCAGTTTTATCCAAAACAGATGAATGTGAAGTGGTGAGTGGTGCTTAATGCTCTATTACGTTTGAAAATAATATGCCAGCTGTACTAAGCCCTACCCTAAACCTAACCGATAGTGTAAATAAAAGCAAACATCAGATAAAAACGTGTTTGCTGAAGCGACCATGCCATTTTAGCTTTCTTCTACTAGTCCTTCGTGCTCTTTTATCAGGAATTGTTTCACGAGACTCCGAAAGATCCACATTGCAATTGCAATAATGTACCAGGTGAGCAAATTTACTATGTTAGAAAAGCTATAATATATATTATGTGATGCAAATGTCAAAATGCAGTTTACAAATCATGCACTATAGTAAAAGTGTTTTGAGGTCATAACTTAGTATTGTCTTTATTAATTGATAATAATTAGTGTGAAATAGAATAAAAGTTGTGTTTTACTGCTTCAAGTATTCACTTTAGCTGGAAACTGAAGTGAATTGTGTATATATGGGTACGTTTTGCAAAAATGTAGGAAGAGGTGATTTTTCCAGTCAGCCTAGGTTGCATATATAGTGTGAAGACCCATTTATACAGAGTGAGGAAATATTAAATTATAAATAAATAGATTTTTCCATGTGCTTTTGTATTATTGCTGAAAACAGTCTCTCTGACCAACAGAAGTTTATTGCTCCTAAATGTGTTGTTCATCAAGATAATCTTTACAAAAAACACAATTTATGAATTTCTGTCACAAATCTGGTTCATGGACTTCCGTCCAATTACCACCAGAGGTCACTCTTCCATTTTTATGACTCTCTCACTAAACAGACTTTCACATGTCACCCCGTACTACATTTCCCAGCAGCCATTTCCCTAATCACACGTTCACCTGAAACCAATCACACACACTATATAACACCCACTCAGATGTCCTCTTCAAACTGCCGAGTATTGTTTAAGCATTTATGTTGTTTAGTGTAGCTACTTTACGGAGCCAGATCCCTGTCCTTGTTTAAGTTTCTAGTTCTAGTTTCCTTAGTCTAGTCAAAGTCTTGCCTTGCCTGTTTTCTGATCTTCTGCCTGTGTATCTTGGATTAACCCTTTGCCTTGCTGTTTCGGACTGTGTTTGCACCTCGCCTGGACTATTGCTCATTTTATTGGATTACCCCTCTTGTCAAGCCCTATGGATTATGTTTGCTGTTGATCGACCTACGCCTGTTTATCGGATTACTCTTGTGTCTTGCCCTCAATATACCTGTTGCCATTGTCTGACCCTCGCCTGTTTCTGACCATTCTAATGAATAAAGCTTTGCAAATGGATCCGCATGTCTCTCATCCCTGTCGCCTCGTTACAATTCATATGCGCTTTTTTTTTCTTCATCTGTGAGACTGCATCTGAAGGACTCGGACCGGCCATACAGAGCACTGTTCATCTGTCACAGCTGCTGCTGTACATTGCCCTATTTTTATTATTATTATTATTATTATTTTATTTTTTTTTTTACAGTTTTATTTTTATGCTTAACTGCCTAAAAAATCTGGGTTGCAAACCTGTCTACATATGATCACCATGGTCAAGAGAATAAACTATATAAAATCGCACCTTTGTAAGATATCAGTAAGCATTTGAACTGCTACGTGTGTGTGTGTTTTGTAGTTTTTCATATGTATCATTACATTATTCAAGTAAGCTCCAAGCCAATACCTGCATTCAAAGTTGTAATCCAGCAATTAAGGACGCAGCAAACCAGTGTAACTTAGGCTGCGTTCCAGTCCGCTTTCCAGTCCGCTTTTTTATGCCCTTCACTCGCAAATTTCCCTCCGTCTCGTTTACTCGGATGTACGTCATTGATTACGTTGCATGAGTGCCCGCTACTGGTGGAACCCTTGGAATGGGCTGAATCGGAAGGTCCTAAGCCCTTGATCACTTAGAATCCGCTATGGAGTTGGTTTATTGTTTACGTTTCCCCTTACGAATTTGTTTGGTGCAGCATTCTATATGTACATAGATGTGCTTGGGCTGTTATAAATGTAAAAAAAATAATTTATATATTATAGAGTTGTTTGGGGTGGGGATAAATTAAACGCGATCTGCGATGACGTCATAGTCGTGTTGTATTGTGGTCTACAGAGCGGACTGAAGTGTGCATATGAAGCAGACTCGCTCCCTCTGTCAAAATCGAGATTTCCACAGTCTGCGACAAAACCCCCGGATCGTGACCAAATCAGTGGTCGTTGCGGTCGCCGAAGCTCATTAAGTATGAGCAGGTCAGCAACGTGATCCGAACCTGTTTCAAGCTATCACAGACGCTACGACATTTTCAAACTTGATTGATATTAGGCTCGTTTGAGATGAGCAAAATCTGCACAGAACCGATCACCGGTGATCACCGCGAGATGCATGCCGGTTAGAAAACCGAGTTACGTCCGACTTCATGTTGAAGATTAGCAGATAGGCTGTCGATTCATTAAATAATAAGCCGTTTCCTCTAAAAAGCTGTTTATTCATCGTAGTGAAGCCTCTCCTCCATTGACATCCATTTAAAAAAACGGCCTCTGGTCTCCTTTCCCACATACTGCCAGACCGGAAGCGTTAGCTTTAGCCGGTACACTTTTTCGGCGAATGTTTGCTGGCTTGCCTTCTAGTGGCTTTGGTGTCGTCATCCAGTCGTTTCCCATCATGCTTTTGATCAGCGCAGTCGGTGGAGAGCAACTGCGCTCGACTGCGCAATCCGACACAGCCGCCTCGCCGTCGCGAGAGTTTTTTGGCACACGTCAGCATGACATCAGAGCAAGTCGTACGTAACTCGGACACTTTTCTAACCGGCATGCATCTCGCGGTGATCACCGGTGATCGGTTCTGCGCAGATTTTGCTTATCTCAAACAAGCCTATTATGTTTTCGTTGATGGTCGGGAACGCCTCTTCACTGAATATTTTGTAGTGTGTGCACCTTGTTAGCGTTGTGTTGTGTAGTATGCGCGCAGCTATGACAAGACGACGACAGATGAGAACAAATCTTGTTGCGTAGTGTGAGCTACACAGTGATTCGGCTAGTCTTTCAATCATGTAGTGTGAGCTTGCCATACCTGGCCATGGTCTTGGCTAATTCCTGAAACATTCCCACCGTCTCCTCCATTATGACGTAAAACATAAAAACAAAAATGAGCAATTCTGGCTCCACCTATCCTGTCAGGATGGTTCTCTCATCAGCTGTCCTCTTGCACCGTTGCTATGCGACAGAGCGGTAATCGGGAACCCCTGGTGGCGCAATTAGGAAATCCTGAGAAGATGGAGCATCCTTCATGCACTTTGGAGGGTCCTTTGTGCACTTTGGAGGCCTGGCCTTCGAAGTCCGTGCCCTTCGAAGTGTGTGCACTTAACTTTGGGACACAGCTAATGTCTTATATTATGAAGGCCTGGCAAAAACAATGGGATGAAGGGAATACAGGACGTCATTTATACAATATTAGACAAGAAGTAGGGAAAATGAAGTTAATAGGAAGAAATACAAGAGAACATATAATTATTTCAAGGTTAAGATTGGGGCATACTGGGTTAAATAAAACAATGCATTTATTGAAAAAACATCCATCAGGGATGTGTGATTGTGGAATGGAAGAGGAATCAGCAGAGCATGTGATTAGTCAATGTGTCAAATATGAAACACAAAGGAAAAAATAAAAGATGAATTGAAGAAATATGGAGTGAAAATATTAAATCTTAAGAATTTATTTAAAGTTGGAGATCAGATAAATAAAGTTTTGTATAATTTTATGAAATAAGCTGGTTTAATGAAGAGAATGTAACTATAAGTAGCCTAGTAGCTATAATCATAACTATAAGTTTTTTTTTTTGTTTTTTTTGTAATATCCATTTCTGGCCCTCACTCCAGTACAGTAGGTGGCGGATATGCACCTTAAACGTTGGATGCCACCCACCATTAAGAAGAAGATATGTACTTTTGGCGCTTCTTTCTTGTGCTTCTCGTCGCCTCTCTTCTCAAGTGAGTACAGATTCCCGTGTACATAGACACTTTAAATGAACGTGTAAATTCACTGAGGGCGTGTAAATATGAGGTGTGCCCGCACTGCCATGTCATTTTGTTAGAAAAACAGTAGAAAGAGAAATGAGGTGGGTTTGATTTGAAAATGTAGAGGCGGTAACGTTAAACTAATAATTTCATCACCTGTAAATAGATTAACGTTAGTTACATAATTAATTTGTTTAACCAAGTGTAGCTTTGGGCATAACGCTGCATTTCTGAATAGGCTAAATGTTTGAACTTCTATTTTGTGAATTTAAATGTGCATTCATTCATTACCTCATTTAAAAGTTTTAACCATAAAGAAAGGAATAGTTCTTTTAAAAGATATTAATTCCTGTACTCTTGAATCATATGCCAACATTCATTGCAACATTACTGAGCTCACCTTTATGAAGGGATAACCAAGATATTTAACTTCTCTTAGTAGCAATATTGAGTAAACCAAAAATTGTAATGTTATATTTAAATATTTGTGTTTCTTTTTGAAGTTGTTGTTAGTTGTTGAGTGAGATTTGACTCAAACTTGAGGTTTCGATTACGTGATTCAATATTTTCCAGTAACATCACGTACAGTTTTTCTACTGTTTTCACAACAGCAAAATGGCAGAATCTTCTGATGATCAGAATCTCTTTAACTGTCCAATCTGTCTCCATCTTCTGAACAACCCAGTAACTACAATTTGTGGGCACAGTTTCTGTATGGACTGTCTTAATGAATTCTGGGATCGGGACGATCAGAAAGGCGTTTACAGCTGCCCCCAGTGCAGGCAGACGTTCAGCCCAAGACCAGCTCTCAGCAAAAACACTGTGCTGGCTGAAGTTGTAGAGAGAATGAAGAGAGAAGCACCAGAAGCTGGAACAGACTCTCCTGTCCTGAGTTTTGCTGTGTCTGGAGACGTGGAGTGTGACATCTGCACAGAGACCAAACAAAAAGCCATCAAGTCTTGTCTGACATGTTTGGCTTCTTACTGTGAATCTCACATTCAAACTCATTATGCATCTCCTGCATTAAAATGGCACAAACTGGTCAATGCCTCACCACTACTGGACCAGATCTGCTCCCAACATCATAAGCTACTGGAGCTGTACTGTTGCAAAGATCAGCAGCTGATATGTATGCAGTGTGCTTTGATCAACCACCAGAACCATAGCATGACTTCACCTGCAGCAGAAAGACAAAAAATACAGGTAAAGTGACAGATTTGTCTGCATAATATTTTGCATTAGTAAATAAACTGATGCAAAATTTGTCAGTCAAATATATTAAACGGAGAAAACTTGTCTCTGACATAGATGAAAATATCGTTCTGAACTGTTATACAAATAATATTAGACTAATCATCATAATCTTATAATATTGTCAAAAGAAGCTCAAAGTACCTTTCATTAAAATTTAAAACAAATTAAGGTTGTTTTCACAGCCAGTGTGTCACACACTCAGTTGTGAGTATTTGCCATAATAACAAACATATTATGAAATTATATTGAACTATTGCAAATGCAATCACAGGTACAGTTGAAAGAAAATCAGGATGGCCTACAAAAGGAAGTGCATCAGCGAGAGATGAAGGTACAAGAATGTAGAGAAGCTGTGGACACTCATAAGGTAAGTTGATTGTAACTTATAGTTACTAATTTTACCACTGTTACTTCACTTCTTCTTCAGATAGATGTGCGTACGCAGTTGATCTGGACTACAGCTGTATGCAGGGCAGGACTTGAGTACTAGAGGTTATGTTTGGGCCCTATACCTATACACTACACTACTTTTATGGAGTAAAACAAAATACACAAAAATTAAAATATGCTTTGAAGTTCAACATGTCTAGCCTAGTCTATGTTTAGATGCAATATTTAATAGTCATGTACAAGAAACGGGATCTGTTCTCTCAGTTGAGATATAACCTGAAATAACACTGAGCAAAAAAAGCCAGAGATGTATATTAGTATTATAGAAATGTATTGTCATATCGGTGTCCTCTTATGTCAGATTCTTCAATTTAATCAATAAATTCAATTTGAATAAAAAGACATGTTGGCTATTAACAATCAAATGAAATCACTCAACAAAATCCATAGATGGATTTTGCATAAATTAAGTTTAAATATAGCATTTTAATGTAGATGTATTTAATGATTGCAAAAATGAAATAAGCTACTTTTTAAAATATGAAACTACAACCACCAGTAGGTGGCAGCAAGTGACTGTCTTAATGAGTGAGTTGAATCCTTAAATCAACTGATTTGTTTAAAATGCTAATTCATTTAACTTCACTTATAGCCTGATTGAATCATTTACTGGTTCATGTAACGCTGAGAAACAAAACACAGTTTTGCTCAGAGACGCAGCGGTTCAGGGGTCTCATTTATAAAACTCTCCGTAGATTTCATCCTAAAAGTGTACGTAGGCACAAAAGCTAGATTTAGCGTACACACAAAAGTTTTTGCGCCAGAACCTGCGCAAAAAACCCTTTATAAATCCCAGTCAGGGGAAGATTGTGCGTACGTGCGTCTCCACCCCGACTCCTCCCCAAAATCACCATATATGGAGCTTACAACCTAGTTTTACTATGCATAACCTCATCTGCATTTCATTTCCATGCATATTCCCATCCACGTGACACCATGTTTAACCCTGTCAAAGATAAAAGACATTAAGGAGATATGAGATACGGACTATAAATGCCATTTGTTACATACACATTTATTTTTATTGCTAAAATTATCCAATATCCTTGTTATGTTTTAGAATAAATATATAAAAATATCCATAAAAACAAAACTGATTAAAATAGTTCTCAGATAAATAGGCCTATTTAAGAATAGAGTTGATCTCATTCTTCTCCACTGGCCAAATAGTATTTCAATTGTTTTAAACAATTCAAATCAAATTAAATGTATGCAGTTTTGCTAATAAGATGAACGTTTTTCATAATGTGGAGATTCCTTCACACGACATCAACACCTCAGCTGCTGTTGTACACTAAGCTATTACCATTGGTCCTATTCAAACTGGACAATGGACCGTTCGACCACCGAATCCAGCAGGGTCCGCCATAATATCGAAGTAAGTGCGCATCATTGATCATTGTTCTCGCTAAAATATTTCTCATAACATGAGATCTGCAGTTTAGTTTAAAGATGAATTATTGTGCAGCCATAGCACTCCTCACTGTCATTAAAACATAGCATGCCACAGAAAATTATGTTTATTGTTAATAAAATTATGTAATTATGTTGTTTGTAAAATGATGTAATTTCAGTGCTTATCTCCATTAATGACTGGAATATTTAATGTAAATGCGCATATCGAAATCGATATAAAATCGTTGTTGACTTTATTACTTTTCTCACTCAAGGAAAAAGAGTTTGTACGCATGGTCTGATGTCCGTACGGTGCGAACATATTTACGTTTATTTTTTATAAATCACGACATATGCGTGGAAAATTGCGTACGCATATTTCTATGCCCATTTTGTGCGTACGCAACATTTAGAAATGAGACCCCTGGTATTTGTTCTATTTTCTTTTTGACTGAGCAAAACGGAATTGTGTGTCTGAAAGTTAATCAGTACATTCTTGTTTATTGTGCATTTGCGATCATGCATATATTCGGAAAAACAGGACTTTTGTTTGTGTGATAGGCTAGCTCCTATAAGCATGTATAAAAACAAACTCAATAAGTGGCTATTTGTATTTTTATTATTATTATTTGTTTTTTTTCATTTTGATGACATTTCTTTCCCACTATGTGTGATGGCAGTGAGACGGGAAAGAGCGCTTAAAACTCTTCAGATCGCATAACTTATTGGAACATTAATATAATATAGAATTATCTTCAGTAATGAAATGAGGTGTGAACATATTAGAATTTATCATCTTTATAAATTTGTGCTTTTTTGGGCTAAAGGCTTAATGGAGGTGTTTAAAGTAGCCATGTGATCACCAGTTAATCGACGCAGACGCAATTCAATACGTGTGTCCTTCTATGTGAAATAATCATAAATAGCCGTTTATGCCATTTGATTATGGCCTCGAAGGTCGCAGTTGGAAGCTGTGAGCCCCGGCTGGCACGTTTAACCCTTGCGTGCGCAGTGGAGATACGGCTCATTTCTGACTGGCATATAACTGAACAAATCAAACAAATGTGAACGGGTAAAGGTGGGGCCCCCTACAACGTGGGGCCCATGGGCTGCAGCCCAGTCAAGCCCAATGGTAAGTCCAGCCATGGCTGTATGATGTATAATGTAATATACTGTATAGTTATTATATTATAGTACAATAATGTACAATTATACTAAGCTAAAGTAAATTATACTGTATTATAGTTTTGTACTAAATGTGCCGTGGAGAAAATTAATTTTCCTTGGATTATGATTGGGAAAAATAAGAAAGTCATGATACAGTCCAAATTATTTTGCACAAATAAGGTACATTCTGAAATCAGTTTTGCATGCTTTTTTTTTCATCTAACAGGGCTCTGCAGAGGCAGCAGTGGAGCACAGTGAGAAGATGTTTTCTGAGCTGATCAGCTCCATGGAGAAAAGCCGAGCAGAGATAACAAAGATGATCAGAGCTCAGGAGAAAGCAGAAGTAAGCAGAGTAGAGAAAATCATACTTACACTGGAGCAGGAGATCAGTGACCTGAAGAAAAGACATGATGAACTCGGGCAGCTTTCACTGATAGAGGATGACATCTATGTCATTCAGGTAACTCTCTGATCATCTAGGAGATTTTTTTTTTTTTTTTTTAAGTTCTGACTCTCCTCCCCGATTAACTCTCTTCGTATTGTATTTTTGGTTTTGAACCAATGCACATTTATGTCATCTATGTGAGTACCATCGTGAGTAGCTAGTTACAACCATTTGCATAACTAGATGTTTGTTTGTTAATGGCTCTAAATGTTTTTGTAATGAAAATAAGAAACAAGGCTTCTTGTTGTCCATTACACATGTAATGTCCATTACACATGACTCATTTTGAGTAGGGTACAAAATCATGGCAGGCTGCAATTCAAAATGTTATTGAATTCTGGTTAGTGAACCCTACGTAAAATTGACAGTAAAATAAAATAGCATAAATTGACTATTGGCATTGTAACTTTTTACCTGCTGTTCATACTAAATTCATGAGACATGGGAGTTTTCAGTATCTGGCATTGAAGTGTTATTATTCAAGTTTTAATTCTAAATATATAAACTATAATCATATTTACATTCAGTGAACATTGATTGATTGTAATTCTTGCTTTGATCCTCTGCATTTTACATTCAAATAGGTTGGGTTCCTTTATTGTATGCCTGACATTTGCTTATAAAAATTTCTCAATCTTTGTTGTGCTTAATGTAATTTGTTATTTGGCAGACAGAGTTGTAATTAAATCTTGTAAGGAAGGAATCTGATTAATTTATGGCCTTGTACTAAGACCAGGACATCACTAAAATCTACGAACAACCATAGTTACCACCGTGTGCTAACACGCAGTGTGAGAGGCTAATAAACTATTTTAATGAGTCGTTTAAGGGCTTGGAAATAATTCAGAGCGAGAAGGTGCCTGCTTCACGGTTTTAATCATAATTTTGTTCCATTTGGATTCTGAATGACACTTGAATTCTCATTCTAACATCCAGTCAAATCAGAGTTCTCTTGAACTGCACCCACCATTTCAAACAGGCAAACCCCTTTCAAACCAACCAAATAAACTGAGCTGTGATGTCAGACTCAGGTCTGCACTAAAAGCCCTATGTGAAATGTTTTGATTTTTTTATTATCTTTTTTTCCGTCTTTAGAATTTCTCCTCTTTTTCCCGCTACCATTGTTCAGCCTTGTGCAACACATCTGTCAGCCAACGACTAACATTTGAGGAAATAGAAAAAGTCATCAGTGAGCTCAAAAGCCAACTGGATGATCTCTGTGAACAAGACATTGTGAGGATATTAGAGAAAGGTGAGAGATCTTTTAAGGATGTTTATGTATTTAAATTTACTGTTTGTATTTTTTCTGTTAAGTTTTCATAGTTCATGGTTAAAGCCAAGAAAATTTTAAAGCCAGAATTGTAATCATCATTTAGAATTTATTCCAAAACATACACAATATACAGAATGCAGGCAGATTGTAAAAATCATGGTAAACAAATTTAGCTTGTTTATCTTTTTAGTTCCCACTGTCCATGTAATGGTGAATTCTGTGAACAAAAAGATGATCAAAAAGTGTAAGTCAACATTCTTTTTTTCCTCTCACATGACGAACAAAACCACTCAGATACAAGAATATTTACTTAATGTTTTGTTTTTGTTCAGATTTGCCATCTCAACCCAAGACCAGAGAAGAGTTCCTGATATGTAAGTTGCCTTGTAATTGTATACAAATGTGTGTTAGACAGTGGAGTCCTAGGGGAATTAGAGGATGCCAATCCCGGAGAGGCTTTTATTAAACAAGAATACAAATAAAGTCAAATTATTTGAAAGATTAATCCAAGATCTGCTTTTGACAGAAACCTCATGCTAACTGAAGTGTTTAATACAGTTTTCTTTTTATCAACAGATTCCGTTGATCTGAATCTGAATGATCCAGCCTACTCTTCACTCTCTATGAAGGACAACAAATTTGTGTTAAAGTGTAATAACGGTTACATGGGTAATGGGGACTATTCGCAGGTTTTGTGTAAAGAGAAACTATCTGGACGCTGTTATTTTGAAGTACAGTGGGAAGGAGCAGGTTGCTCTATTGCATTCTCATATGACTATAGTACTTCAAGTTTTGTCTTTGGATCTAACAAAATATCTTGGAAATGTGACTTTACCAAATCTAATATTTGTGTGCAGCACAATTGGCGGCAGACTAACATTTCCTTGGTCTCCAAAATTGGAGTGTTTCTTGATCACGAAGCAGGAACGGTGTCCTTTTACAGTGTCTCTGATAAAATGACCCTCCTGCACAGAATCCAGACCACATTCGCTTCGCCCCTCTACCCTGGGTTTTCATTTCAAAATTTGGAAAAGAAATCATCAGTGACAATTTGTGATCTGCCAAAGCTAAACAAGCAAATCTAATCTGTACTAACAGTGACAATTAGTGAATGGACACTAAATACAACACAAACAGTAACAGTAAACAGCAGCAAACAGTATTTTTGATGCTAATTGAGTGTCGCGTGCTATATGTTCTCACAGAGCATTAAATTCTTTAATTGTGTTAGTTATATTAAACTTTAAGAAAGGGGGTGGGGGGTTGGTCATATAATAAGTGACAATCAGTAAGTTATGCTAAACACTATTGTTTGTTTAATTGATTCCCTTATGTCGAATTTAGACTGAACTTCCAATGTGAATTGAATGTATTCTGAACAATAAATTACTTTTTTGTACCAACTGAGAAGTTGTTTATAGATCTGTATTACAAAAGAACCATTAAAGATATTTAACTATTCTCAGAACTGTCTAACTTGATTTTGCAGAGCACATTGGAATGTATTCATTTTGCAGATGGTTTTATCTCAAGTGACATGCCAATCAAGAATATTACGATAACCAGAAATTGATCATAAGAGGACGGTAAGACTAAGTTATAGACAATAGCGTTCTATTGGGGTGGCAGGTGCCATCTGACCTTTTAACCTCTACTGGCATACATGTGGGGTTTTCTGTTTCAAAAGACGGATGCCAAGACCTGTGTGTATAGGAGGTCAGAGGTTAAGAATGCCTGGATTACTGAGGCATCCAGCAGTAGGTGGTAGTAGATACAATAGGAAAAGCTTGATAGAGACATTTAAACCTGCTTTCTTCTAAACAACACATCCACCCACACACTGGCTGTGGTCTGCTTCAATCAGGTGTCGTACCAAACCTCTTTGTGCTGTCAGCATTCTTATTTTAGCTCTGAACTGCTAAATGTGGACTATGAAACATCTAGGTATAAACAATAACATCATGGACTTCTGTAAAGATATTTGAAACAATGAATATCATGAAAAGCGCTATGCAGATAACATTTAATTGACAAACTATGCAGATAAAATTTAATTGACAAACTGTAAAATGCACTGACATAAAGCGAATAGGAGGGGCATTAAAAATGTTGCTGTTTTTATTGAAGCATGATAGCTTATAAATCAATCAAACTCCTGCTTTGATATAAATGTGCGTGTTAGACAAGAAGGAGCTTGTATTTTGAGGAAATCCATATCAAAAATACATAAAATGAGGAAATCCATACCAGCCGACGCTGTCAGATTTTTTTTTTTTTACAAAAACCTGTAGGGTAGAACCTGTTTTTATACGGTCTATGGGTAGAACAGCTGGTTACTGGAGCAGTATCCTTAAAGGGACAACTTACTTTATCTACCGCTAAAAAAGGTGCATACCTTTGTACCTATTAGTACATTTGAGTAGCAATATGTATGACTAAATTTAACTTAAGATTTTAAATAAATTGATTTTTTTTTTAAATAAACATTTTTCATGTCCAGTATAAATTTACACAACAGGGAAGGCATTTTATGTTTTACGTTATTGGATAAGTCTTCTAAAAATGACGAAATGAAGGAAAAGTTTATGACTAATACTTGCTTGGACATACACTAATTTAATTGTTTCAAAGATAATACATCACAATGTATTGTATTATGTCAAAACTCTAGTTTTCATGACAGCAAAAAATATAAACAAAATCTGTATTTTTTTTTACTAACATTATATACATATATACTAAAAATATATATAATGATAATAAAATAGCATGGCAAAATTGAGACGAATAGTAAAACTGTGTGTT
Organism: Sinocyclocheilus rhinocerous; assembly: GCF_001515625.1. NCBI lineage: Eukaryota > Metazoa > Chordata > Actinopteri > Cypriniformes > Cyprinidae > Sinocyclocheilus > Sinocyclocheilus rhinocerous. Next base: position 426,033 of record NW_015645070.1, read on the forward strand.
TGTGTACAGCTACACCTGCTGGTCAAATGAGGGAATAAATTCCCTTTATGTTGCTCACTCTCTCCTTCTCTGTCTCACACACACTATTCTGAACAAGATCATTCATTAAATCTGTCTTTTGTGAGGTTCTCTCTTTCTCAAAAGAGCCTTGGGTTGTACACATCTGCATAAATTATAATCTTTTCATATTCAAATAAGACCCAGTGGTCGTTAAACCCATGAGGGGTTAATGAGAGAAAACTCGTTAAGGCCAGGCCAATTAAACTGCACAAGAGTCCCTGCAGAAGAGCTCTGTGTAAAGGAGGGCAATTAAAGACTAATTGGGAAGACTTTTCTTAATTAATTCCAAAAGGGCACAAGTATGTGAGACCTATATGATGGTTACTGTTATAAAAAAACTGACTGTGTGGGCATAAGTAGAAAACACACGTACATCTTCATATCCTTCACCCAGTTCTCAGAAAATGGGTCACCATCAAAGAGAAACTGGAAAATAGACACATTATGAAATATTTCTGCTCAAAAATCATTAGAATTAACCACCAGGGATTTTTACTTTACAATAGCTGTCCTGGCATGCTGTACAGACGGATATACTGTATGTGTTAAATTAAAATTTTAATAAGATGATTAGATAGGATGAGATATCGAGCGTGATCTTACTGCTCCCGGTGTGATAAACTCATTTCAAAACAGATTTGTCTGACTGCAGAGGGACATTTCTTCATGACATGTATCAGAAGAGAGGGGGGATCAA
>NW_015645070.1:426835-441930 GCF_001515625.1 Sinocyclocheilus rhinocerous
CACCAAATAAAATTTAGTTTCTTAATATATATCCAGATTCACATAGGGTGGTGAAATAATCCTTTGACATGGTTACAAATAATGAGTTGTCTTGTCGCCGATTACGTTTCCCTCCAGTGGGCGCAGTTCTCATAATAATATGACGCGTTGCGCTCTAGGCCTACTTTTGTGTCCTAAAGCTCGTTTTTTGGGTAGACAGCTTGTAAAAATGTAGTTCTGTTTTTTTTTAGCTTGTTTACTGTACACCTTGTCTCATAGCAGCTTTTAGGCATTGTTCTGTTTTTTGTTATAAGTCAGAAATGACAACGAGGCAGCTTCCCTCAGTATATAATATATGAAACTTTTTTTTTTCTCAGTGAGCGTGCAATGTGACATATTTGTACTGAAATTATTTATCGTAAAGACAGTGATTTACATCTTAACACTGCATTATTATGTGGTCAGGTAATAATTGTCTTCTGCGTAAAAGACTGACCGTAATACTGCATTTGAAGACACTTCTCTGTTCACACACACTATTAAGTTAATCCATATCCAGACATGCAGACACACTACATTCTGAAGTCAAAACAGCTGCTCTATTATTGCCGAGGCAGCTTCCCTCAGTATATAATATATGAAACTTTTTTTTTTCTCAGTGAGCGTGCAATGTGACATATTTGTACTGAAATTATTTATCGTAAAGACAGTGATTTACATCTTAACACTGCATTATTATGTGGTCAGGTAATAATTGTCTTCTGCGTAAAAGACTGACCGTAATACTGCATTTGAAGACACTTCTCTGTTCACACACACTATTAAGTTAATCCATATCCAGACATGCAGACACACATACATTCTGAAGACAAAACAGCTGCTCTATTATTGCAGGACCCACCTTCACAGATCTCTCTAAGCACAGAGAGACGCTGCGTCTGTTATCGTGAGGTTTTAATGAATGATACTGTAGTTCAGTGGATGTATGGTGGTGAGTGTGTGTGTGTCTTTGATGCAGTGTGGAGACATTATGTCTAGCAGTTTTTAAGAACAGTAATGCTCAGGTAAAGGTTGAATCAGCGGCATCCACCTGTCCTGTGTGTGGGCTTGTCATCTATCAGCCTAAAAGAAAAGCAAATGATCCCCTGCAAAACCCTGGACAATAATAAAAAACATATTAGTTTATATCAGTGGTTCTCAAATGGTAGTTTTTGCAGGGCTGTTCTGATAGATGGGCAACAGGGGAAAAAACAATACTAAATGCAAATAATAAAATGACAGTAAGCATGTAATCATGCTTGGGTACGATGACAAAATAAGGCTTATCATCTTTTAAAAGAAAACAGAAAACACTTTTTCATATTGATGTTTACTTCAAAGGATGTGCATTGAATCAAACTATAAGGTTTGTTTATTTATTTATTTAATAAATAATCTATCACTCGACAATATGATTAATAATGATACATTATTTGACCCAGGGTTTGTTCCATGTGTTCTTCTGGTAAATAAAATGCATTTATAGAATTGACAATGCTTCTGTTCAGCCTACTGTATGTAATGTTAATAATTTTACAAGTTTTTTTGGCCAATGTACACTGTAAAAATGATTGTAAATAAAAGATTATTGGAGTATGTTTTACAAAAAAATACTATTTCAGACTTTCTAATTCAATATGTCACATTTAATTCAGTGTACTACTTGGTGTTTTTTGTAATTTTGTGAAATTTACTAGCAAATTCTGATTAACATAGTTAAATCGTTAAAAAATAATTTAATAAAAATAGTTATCCTACACCATGGTAATGTGAAATTTCAATATTCCATATACATATTTTATGTTTATTTACTGTAAAGACATTTAAATACATTTTAAAGACAAACATTTATGTTGACATTTTGAATTGATGTCCAATGGGAAATATGGGTCTTAAAATAAAAACTAGTTGAGAAACACTGTTTTATATGAATAGTAGAGCACAGAACAGATTAATAGAACAAGAGATGTAGAAACAAATGGCCTATTAAGCAGTCACAGATACAAAGTCTTTTTTAAAAAGTGTGATAAAAGCAAGGCACATCATATTATATATTCCAGATGAATGATGTATTTATGATATTTATATCAAAACATCAATATGTTTTCCAGTATACACTAAATGAAAGTCTGTGGACTCCTGACACCACCCATTCGTGCTTGCTGAACATTTTAATTCAAAACCATCATCCTGAAACCATCATTTTGCTGCTAAAACAGCTTCCTCACTTCTGGGAAGGCTTTTCACTGCATGTCGGAACACAGCTGTGGGTTTGCTACCATTCAAACACAAGAGCATCAGGGAGATTAGATGGTGATGTTGGGCGATGAGGCCTGGTTCACACTATTCACAGGGATTCAGGTCAAAGCTTTAAAAAGTTCTTCCATGCCAGATTCTTTAAATAATTTCTTTATGGACCATTCTTGGAGCACTGAAGAAATTAACCCTCCATGAACTGTTGCAACGAAGTTAGCAAGGTAGCAGGTTATTTCAATCATGACATCACAGCGTTCTTTTGGCATGACGCCACTAAGCTGCCACATTATCAGTTCATATGAGAACAATCAGAAAATGATCAATCACAGACCGGCATGTTTATCTTCCGTGAGACAAGATGCTCCCGGGAGCTTCTGAAATACAAACCACCATGAATCTGAGCAGCGCCAAAGATCTGAGGCATCAAAGACGAACACTTTAAACACTTAACTGTCAACAAAGTTGACGCCATTTAGAACCGAATCCAGAACCCGGAGTTGTGATGTCACAAAGAGCCATCGGAGAACTCTGGAGTGTTCTGTGCTTACAGTAAACAAAGATAAGAGCCATTCTCATCTTCTCTTGTTTGACTAGAGTTTTCCTCTCTTCTGTTCTGCTTTGATTGATAAGATCTGCCCAGGCATTACTTTTGGCATTAGGACAAATATGAGTGTGCACTTTGTAGTCTTCTTGACATGTAGAGGCCAGACTTTCCTTCTCTTTGATGCTCTCTGTCTCCTTCTCCAGGGAAATTAATACCAGAATCATGCACATGAAAGGATTATTGCCCCACATATAAAGATATGCCCTCCAACATCGTGTCAAGGTTCAGGAATCAGTATCGTTCATGCAAAAACTTGGAATGGGATTTGGCATGGGATTGTATTGTACAGGCTGAGATTTACTGTGGAAGAGGGAGAGTGATATGACCTTGACTCTATGTGTGCTGCTAAACTGAGCTGTGAAGTGTTTGGAATATAATGGAATGTCTGTGGAATTCCCCTCGATTCCCCTGCATCATGTAGTAGGCCTACCTCTGACAGATTTTGCTACAATGAAGTCTCTCAGTGAGTTTTCTCCTCACTTTTTTCTTTCATTCTCTTCTATCGCAGGAAATGTTACCTCATACAGAAAAATACCTCTATGTGTGAAACATAGCACAGGATCTTTCCCTGCCTAAGAACATTTCCAACAGTTCTCTTGTTCCTGTTCGAAAAAACATGAGAACACAGAGGAGTGTGCAAGAAGTCATTAAAGAAAATCTTAACAAGTCTTAACAAGAGAGAAATACATGTTCAAGCATCAGCTAATAAGTGAAAGTACATGCCTTTGAATAACACGGTAGAAGAGGAACTTAATTCGGTACAAGGTTTTCTGGAAAAATAAGTATTTATTAAGATAGTTAAGCTAGTTTATATGAGTAAGAGTGCTGTTGTTCCAAAAATCACTGATATTTGAACCAACAACAATATTTCAAATGTGATATTGCAACACATTCTCATGTCATTTCGTAACTGTTTTATACTTGTCAGCTAACTGGTATGAGTTCATACAATCTCATTCATACTTTTTTGTACAATCTGACAATTAGGTTTAGGGGTGGACCATTGTGCTCCTACATTTTTTCTAAAAATCATGTTTTCCTTAGGGATCACACTGTACAAATTCACATGAAATCACATATGAGATTAAGTTGGCTGTACTTTGTCTATTTTTCAAGAGAAACCAAAGCAGGATTGGCGTCTAGAGCAACACATTGCAGAAAGAATGAATCAGCGTTTTAAACTAATCATTTGAGTGAATAATTTATTGACTCACTCAAGAACAGCCACTTTGTTCTTTACTAAATAAATCTAGCTGCATCCAAAATCAGAAGTAGTAGGTAATCCGGGTACTTCTCTACTGCTGTTTTTCAAACATTATGAATTCAGACAGTCCAAATTTTTTTGGCAGTCTATTTTTCGCATGGGCTAATATGGAAGTAGGCATATTTGGACACAGCATCTGTGTTTTTTAACAAACTGCTTGAGTGAATGACTGAATGACTTGTTTCATTCTTGAATGAATCAGTTTTTTTTAAACAAATTTATTAAATAAATGATTCAGGACTTACTCATAAAGTCACTAGATGCCACCTGGTGATGTAACCTGCAGAAAGAGTCAAACAGCTTTGACTCAACAGAATATTTAAAGACTGTGAATGTGAATTGTGAATTGAATGTGTTTTTTGTTTAGCATTTTAATTTAGATTTAAGTTATATTATTTTAATACACTGATAATTTATTAATTTAAATTTAAGTCATCCTCTGACCCTCTTGGAAGTTTGCTGAGGCCCCTAGTGGATGAAATCTTCACCACTAATGCGCAGACCTTTTGTCTTGTACACAGACTGGCAGAGCGATAAAAACTGTGAAAAATGGGAGGAATGGTTTATGTATATAATATATTATATGCCCCCCCCCCCCTCCCCAAACACACATTAGAGAATATTCTCATGTGTAGAAGGTCACAGTCACACACAAGGGGTCCTTAGGGATTTCTCAGAGAAACATATAATCCATGCTCAACCAGCCCTGCCTATCTCCTTCTATTCAGCACTGTATATAAGCAACACAATGTCTCATTGTGTGCGCGTGTGTGTGTGTGTACTCCTCCCTCTCTTACAGCACACTAATGCAATGAATGATTGGCACAGCTGACTGAGCTGATAACAGCTCCATTCTCTTCATACCCACCCACTGCTAGGCACGCACATACCCGCCTGAGGTTAACCCTCATGGGCCGCAGACCTATACTCTGCCGTGGCATCTTTTTCCAGAAGACTGGATCAAAACCACAGCTGGACTTCAAAAACTGGCCCATGTGCCATGGTGGGGTCACGTAGCTGTCTAATTACCAGTGGTTTACAGTCTCAGGCTGGATATGTGAAAAAAAAAGTTTTTTTTAATTAATTTTGACTAATTCAACCACTGGAGAAAATATGGTGTTTGTCCCAACAAATATTTGCTCACAATTTTATTTGGTGCAATGGTGCCAGTAGTCGCAGAAATAATCATCAAAATAAAATTAGGTTAATTTGCTTACAAGCTGTATCAAATTTATTAGTGGATTGTTTGCCAGTTTGAAATCTGATAAAGATATACAGTATTTCTATGATACTTCAGCTCTCTTTTAAAAGGATATTTTGACTTTCTTTCTTCAGTTGAATACAAAATGTGGAACAAAGCTCCATACAAGTGGATGGGGACAAGGGGCAGTCAAGCTCCGAAAAGGACAAAAAATTAGGCTACCATAAAAGCGCTATAAACCGTGTACATGATATTTCTATCCATTTATTTTATTTTATTTTATTTTTTATTTGTTTAAAGTTTAAACCATGAGACACAAACGCTTGCGCTTCTTGTCCCGCCTCCGCCGTCTTCTGATTGGTCCGCTGTTTCATAACTGACATTGATAAGCTGCACTGTGTGCCAATTAAAGTTTACGGCGATACGCGAGATGAGGCGCAACACCTTCACCTATGCTTACTTATAGAAAACATGAAAAAGCAAGCACAGTGGAAAACCAAAAACGCGGTATTTGTGAACCAGCCATGGCCAAGACATAAGACAAATATTTTCTGTGAGTGCACACAAACATGTAAGTACAATTCAAGATATGTCCAGCTTTTTCTGTGAGAGCATAACCCACAGCTGTGAATAAAAACAAAATGTAAAACTCAAGAGTAAGCAAAGGGATCTAAACAGTTTTATTGCAGTCACCCTTTTTAGGAACTACAATCAGTTTTCAGAGCAAGCTGAGGTGAGCTGTAAGCTGGCTCTTCTGAAGATGACATATTCAGGTCAACTCATTGACATGTCGCACCCCTTCAGTGACCCTAAAAGTGTGCACACATTGAGGGAATCTGCATTAGCTGTAATTGAAGTCTGACTTGAAGTCAGAGGTTAAGCACTCTCACACTCCATCACTGACATTTATAAACCTGAGACAGAATTTCACACCTCCCAATGACACACCTGCTCGCTGCACTTCTGTTTCTCTTTGCTTCTTCAAGTGGAAGGAGAGAGACTGAGAAGAAGACAGAGTGAATGCATTTATGGTGGCCATAGATTTGGGCACTTAAGATATACTTAATCCGGTAAAACCTGATACATTGACAACAAATAAAAAAAATCTCATATGGACCCTTTTCACAAGACTGATGACGCGTTGCAACAGTCATCAGCATCGTAAATCCTCAAAAGTTTTTTATATTTTTATTTTGTAAAAAAGGTATGTACATCTATAACACTATACTTTGTATTAAATCACCTTTGCATCAAATTACAAAAAACTAGTTAACGCTAATGCAAGGGTGTTTCTAAAGCAGCGTCTATAGGAGGGACAGTAAATTTTACATCGTTCTTTCTTCTGAGTGCTGTAATCAGTCTCTCAATTTTTTTCCTTTTTTTTGAAAGTCATGAAAACACTATTGTGGAGGTTTTTCTTTTGCTATCTGAGCAAATGGGAATGCAAAAAAAAAAAAAAAAAAAAAAAAAAAAAAAAATCACTGCTCTTCAAGTTACTAACTCCCTGCTTCAAAAGATTAATTATTCTTTTCTATCTATCTGAAATGCAAGGATTTGAAATTGGTGCATCATGTGGAACGCTGCAATTCCCGCAATGGGAGTAGTTTTAAAAATAATGCTATAATCAACACTTTCACAATTAGTTAATCTTAGCAGCTGTTATAGCAAATTTAATATATATATATATATATATTGTTTTTTGTTTGTTTGTTTTTTGTGATACTCTCCCATTCACTGCTCTCGAAGTTTACCCAAGGCTTCTGCTGCTGAGAAACCTGGAAATGTGAAAAAGGTCAATTATAAAACCTTTAGACAAAATATAAAAAAAAATGTCTTTTATGGCCCCTAAAGTATGATATATTGAGTATATTATTATATATATATTGCTGTTGCTGTTATTTATATAACAAAAAGATTTAATTCTAATAGTTTGTAATGTAAATCAATTAGATATCTATAACAGTTTAGCAGACTGCTTACATAAAATACATGTAAATGTCAGTTGTCACTCTATATCTCCCAATAATATGTCTTATGTTTTTTGTGATACTCTCCCATTCACTGCTCTCGAAGTTTACCCAAGGCTTCTGCTGCTGAGAAACCTGGAAATGTGAAAAAGGTCAATTATAAAACCTTTAGACAAAATATTTAAATTTTTTTTAAATGTTTTATATCATATTTGATACATCAGTCTTTTATGGCCCCTAAAGTATGATATATTGAGTATATTATTATATATATATTGCTGTTGCTGTTATTTATATAACAAAAAGATTTAATTCTAATAGTTTGTAATGTAAATCAATTAGATATCTATAACAGTTTAGCAGACTGCTTACATAAAATACATGTAAATGTCAGTTGTCACTCTATATCTCCCAATAATATGTCTTATTTAAGATTCAAATTAGTTTTATGATCAACATTCTGTTTATTGAGATGTGTATATAACATTATATAACACGTGGACACATTTTAGGAATGATATAAGGCCATTCACTTCTTTAAAAAAGTATGAACTGTCAGTTCGATGGCAGAAGGCATGTAGTAAATTGTGTACAGGTTTCTCAGCATTTTATCATGTAAGTTAAAGGCCTTCAAAATTAAGATATCAAATAAGATACTGTAGGCTTGTTAGGGTCACTGCATGTATAAATGTTATTTCATATGTGAGCTAATCTCTTATGTTAACAGACAGAGCTAATCTTTTATCTTATCCTGCAACCAAACAAATCAATCAACAACACTGTATCAAAAAAACTACAATTGTATTTTTGACTGCAGGCCAAACCTCAGCTGTTATAATAGAGCTACAATGGCAATGATGACAACAACAACACTTCAATTAGTCATACCCTTAGACCCAAATAATGTGTGTTTCTGTGGTGTAGATATTATTCCATGTGCATTCGCTGGAACTATAACTATTTCCAAGTTTCCTACCCCCTCCCCAATCTGTACATGTTGTATGAGCTCAACAAAATGCAGGTGCATTTCTTTCTATCACAGCCACAGTGTGTCACACATCCTCAGAGTGCAGCAAGCATTGTTAACATCTTATTCCTCTGCATGCAGCTCTCGGGCTGACTTCCTCCCTTTATTCTGGCTATGGACCGGCACTAGAGGAATGCAGGATGGAGTCTGACGGCTAGATTAGGACTATAGCGTCACCCGTTTCCTAATGAATGAGAGAGCGAGAGTAGAGACAGACACAGAAAGAATTAACAAAAAGCAGGATGTAGCCTATTTGTCAGGGAATTTTAAAAAATAACCCTTTTTGGATTATGCTGAACTAAAAACATCAACAACAACTAAAAAACAAACAAATAAATAAATAAATAAAATTTAAAAAAGCATACAAAAAGCCAGGACTAGATAAGGCCAAAGAGTGAATGACAGTCTTTTTTATTGAAGTTTTCAGGAGGAAACCTAATAATACAGTACCTTATACCTAATAATACACTAGAGGGCGCTCTGTATCTGTTACCCACAATCATTTACCCGTGCCTTGACATGAGTGTAGATTTGGATTGTGAAAGAGTACAAACAGGGCAAAATGCTACCCCCAAAAAACAACAAAAAAACTTGTGTGTAATAATAAAGTGTGTAATAATCGTTTACAGAATGTCAACATACTTCTAGCAGTAATTATAAAACCATTCAATTGTCAAAAATTTTAGAATCGAAAATTATTCCTGTTGTGAAAGATTAACATTTTTAAATAATAACAGTTTTTGTTGTCGTTTTAAAATCTTTGTCCTTTACTCTACAAACTAAGTCAACAAGCCTGTCAGATCTATAATTTATAGGAAGGCCCCGCCCTCTGACTATGCGATTGGCTGACGCAGACGTTCTACTACAACTGATGGCTTGCCAATGGTGTATTGAACTGTCAATCAAGCCCGTTCAGACGGCTAGTAGTTAACTGTGAGAGCAGCGCGCTGGAGGAGCGAGTGGATGTATGTGTGTGACTTTCATCTCATCTTCTGGAGGTCTTGCGGAGAAAGGAATCACTTTGAATGGCTGGATTTTTGTAGATAATGATGCATATATGTGTTTTCTTTTTTTAATCATGTCGTATTAACTTCATAGGAGTCATGCATAACTATTTTGGAGCTTGTTTCTTAATTTTGACGTTTTGGACTGAGGTGAGTTAAACTTCCTTATGCCTTTTTAAGTCCACCTTTTTCTTCACTAGTTGTAAAGTCATAGATTAAACAACCGATTTACACTGAACTGAAAATCATTAATTTTTGTCAAATTAGATTTTGGGATTCTTGTCCTAATAGAATTATCCTGCTGTCAGTGGAATCATGTGATCCTTAAACTTTAAAGGCGTTTTAAAAGCAGTCCGCGTGCACTGTAATGCAGCACCTACATCGAAACTTTAAGCATTGCCTACATTAATCATACAGTAAAGTGTATATTTCATTATTGCACAAACATGTTTATTCATATTTGCTGCGAGTGCACTGGATTGGTATGTTTGCAATATCTGTATAACCATGAGATCACTCCTTTAACACAAATGTAAGTCAGTATCCGCTATATTGTGTTCTGCTGCATGTTCTGTCTTGTATTTTAATGGGAGCAAGACAAATTATTCTGTGCAGTCTTACAAAGCCAAACTGTTTGCATTTCATATTTTAACTGCTGTTTATGTTATTTTTAGGTGTGCCAGTCGTCGGGTTATTTGGAGCTCCAGTTGATCAGCGTGGAGAATGACAGGGGTGAGCTCGCGAATGGAAACTGCTGTGACGGCGCACGGAGCGCGCAAAACGGTTTGTGCGACCAGGACGAATGTGACACGTACTTGAGAGTGTGTCTAAAGGAATACCAAGTGGAGGTCACCACATCTGGCTTATGTACGTACGGCACTGGAAGCTCGAGCGTGGTCGGAGGGAATACGTTTCAGTTGAAAGGATTCAATGGAAACCCAAGCAAGGCCAATGACCTCGGGACCGTTATCATCCCCTTTCAGTTCGCCTGGCCGGTAGGTGTTCACCGATACCCTCTTTCATCAGCCCTTCAACAACAAACAAACCCTTTTTGTGAGCATTTTCTATATAGGCTAGTTATCTTTATTGACACTGTGAAAAAATGTCTGCTCGATTTTATGAGTTTGAACTCGAATTTTCTTAAGGGTGTCAAAACTTAACACTGTTAGTTGTAACTTTGATTTTACTTAAAAAAAATAATAAGAAAACAAGTAGCTAAACTTAAGGTTGTACATTTTGTACAGTATAAATGTGTTTATGGTAACCATAGAGCTTTTCCTATACTAGCTTTACAATTGAAAACACATTATATGCCCATGTGACATTTGGGGAGTATCAAATCAAAGCCCCGGTTATGTTAAGGATTTCTTGCTATAGCCTATCACATATTATCCAGCTTAAGGTGGAATCTGTGGAAATGATATCTGGTCTTAGATTATTATTAAGTATAAGGCTATCCGAACTGGGTGATATTTCCACTTTAAGCCAGCCTGACGACCTTAAGATTGGTTTGTCGGTCCAATATGGTCTGCTAGCTTATACCAGCTAGCAACCAGTTTAGACCAGCTAGAAACCACCTTGTTCCAAAACTTGTTTCCAGCAGATGGTCAAGACGCACAAGTGAACAAACAGCTACTTTGTCTTAACAACACCAACTGGTAGCCTACGCTTTAAACACTCATTGCAAAGCAAATGTTTGACTCGGTGGAAAGAGGAGAGCTCGGTGTCACGGTGGTCACTGGCGTTAATCGTAGAGATGATGAGTAGAGCATCTGCGGTTACGGCGCGCGTTTGGCTGCGCGAGCTGCGGCTGGTGCGTGTCTCTCGCGCGCGCGGAGTGTACAGTTACACGCTTAACTGATGGTGTCGTATTTATAGGACGTAGTGTGTTTTACTTCATGGCTTGCGGACGGGGCTGCAAGAAGTCCATGTATTGCGGAGTTTAGAAGGAAGACGATCAATAGACATCTATCTATCGGTCTATCTATCTCTGATATATATATATCTTTATCTAACTTTAAAAGCCTTATATAGTGTTTTTAAATTGCTCTTAAAACAACCAACCAACATATCTATCTATCTATCCATTCTGAATCTATCTATCTATCTATCTATCTATCTATCTAATGTTGGTCTAGCTGAAAAGTGGCAAAAACCAGCCACCTGACAAGGCTGGTTTAAGTTTCTTATTTTTGTCAGCAGTGAGTCTACAACATTTACAACAAAATAGTTGCTGAAATTGATGTTACTGTAGTAAGAAATCATTAATGAACATGTCACTTTCTCAGCAAATCAACTCAGAGCATGTTAGCAAATTTTTCTTAGTGAAAGAATGTTAATATATGGTCATTAGTGAAGGGCAACATTCGCATGAGCTCACAGGAATTCTGTTTTGGGCAAAAATGAGATTTTTTAGAAAGGCACGATTTACACAAGACAGAGTTCTTGACTAGAGCTGGCATGCTCATGGAGTGATATCACAATCAGAGAGATAGAGAAGAGAAAGAGAGGCATTGGGAGTTGTCTACACGATCATGTTTCAGATAGCAGCATTGTCGCTAAATAGACCAGAACAGATAGTTTGTAAGATAACGCAAGGCACATTACTGTGGGTAAAACATTTAACTCAAACCACACAGCGCTTACCTCAGTGTGAGTTTGTTGTTGTTTTCTTAAACCTGGTAAATATGTTTTGTAAGTAGCGAAAAATGCTGAATCACTGTGTTTGAGTCTTGTTTGGACGTGGTGATAACAGTAGCGCTGTGGTGAGAGCTGCCTGTGTTCTTCATGCCTGTGTTATGTACACATGTGTTTTAAAGTGTCTTAGTTTTAAACACACCGTAATTGCTCAATTGAAGATAAAATCATGACACAGTAATGAGACGCTTTGGGACTGTGCATGATCATTTCTCTATCTCTGAGATGGTTCTTCAGTGCTTTTCTTCAATGTTGCTCTTGGAAGAATCTGACCAAGACTGAACTTGAGACACCTTACAGATTGTTCAATTAAGGGTTGGTTTCAAGGGAACAAATCAAGATCAGCGAATAACGCTGAATCACTGCGTTTGAGTCTTGTTTGCTTCCAGATTTTGGCCGTGGTGATAGCGCTGTGGTGAGAGCTGCCTGTGTTCTTCCGTTATGTACACATGTCTTTTAAAGAGGCTTTATTTTAAACACACACAAGGCTCGAAATTGCGACCATTTTGGTCGCATATGCTCCCGAAATTTAATCTGTGCGACCTCAAAATATATTTGGGAGCATTTGTGCGAGTGCATATAATTGTTGTCGTGCGACCCGTTTTAATTTCTCTAAAAACGTTCAGAGTATGTGCCTTCTGAGTGTTGATACGGTGACCTGTCTGCCGTTCTATGAAACGGATAAAATCTGTTAATATATAATTTGTAGTTGTGGTGCTGCTAAATTTTTGGTGAGTGCTCCTAAATATTTGCTGGTGCTCCTAACTTTTTGAAGTTGGGAGCACCAGTGCTACCAAGTAAAAAAGTTAATTTCGAGCCCTGACACAGTAATTGCTCAGTTGAAGATAAAATCATGTACACACTAATGAGACGCTTTGGGACTGTGCATGATTATTTCTAAATCTCTGAGATGGTTCTTCAGTGTTTTTCTTCAGTGTTGATCTTCATCCATTCTGAATCTATCTATCTATCTATCGATCTATCGATCTATCTATCTATATGTCTGTCTGTCTGTCTATCTATCTATCTCTATCATCATACCCATAGTTGTTGATTTTCTGTTGTTTCTGGTATGCATAAGAACATCTGTGTTTTTCCATGCACCATATAACATGGTTTGCCTATTCAATTTTGCACTGTTTCACAGGTGCAAATTCTACTTTTTGAGTTTAGTTAAGTCTAGACTGTGTCTCAGAACCGTTATCTGGTCACCTGCCTGCGAATAGATTCATAAGTGCTGTTTAAACAGCTTTGCAGGTGAGTCATTTGAGAAACTGGTTTCACATTCAGCTGGTGAACTTCTGAAGATTCTTCCCTGCTGTAACTCTGTTGAAGTCTGAAGGGAGAGATATTTGCAGTCTTGTGTTAATACTGGTGAAGACAGCCCATAGTAGGAAGGAAATCCTCCTGCTGGGATGTTTAATAGTTATTTTTGGCACTGGCAAACCACAAAAACAAACACTTGCTAATGGGAATAATCCTCCCATAATGTTTTCTGCAGCATGTGTATGTTTAATGAATGGAAATGATGGTAGACAATATACTATTGGATACACAATTGCTTGCATCACTGGACTCGGTGCATCATCAGTGTTATTTAGCTGAACATCAACTAATCTGAAATCTGTCAAGACATTTACATCTGCTGTTGTCCATAGTTTCTTAGCGAATCGGGTGTGCCAGGGGAGGAACGCAGTTTACGGAAGGTGATGTTTATGAGCCTTATAAGTCCTGCTGTGTCTGACGTCCTACAGCTGTGAGATCTTTGATACGCTTCCAGCATACCATCCTTTGTTTTTGGATAAAAATCCCATCCCACTGAGCACACACACACACACCACAATTTTTTTTTTTTAAATTTAAGCTTTTCCAAGAGCTCAACAAGTCCATGTTCTGTTTCACGATAAGTTCTCAAACTTAATCTAAACTCTGAACACACAGTTAAGAAAAGATATCTTCTTACAAACCAAACAGAAATATACAATAGCAATGTATCTTTACCAAAGATAACATTAGCTCTTTCTAAAGCAGTCAGTGTATCTGGCTGTTTTGAGATATGGGTCAGGACATTTGACTGCATCTTTGCTCTGTCATTTCTGTCTCTGCTTTAAATCACATATATATGTAGACCTGCCAAAATGCAAGGAAGATTGATTCACATTAAAAGTTTTACTAAAAGAGAGAGGGATGCTAGTGACAGACAAACCTGACTCCTTCATTCTTTACAACTTATGTAACTTTACAGTTATGAGGGCCTGACTAAATGTTCAAACTTTATTTGATCTGCTCTACTCTTTCCATTTATTTCTTTATTTTCAGTTCGTTCCTGTCCTCCTTTCACCCCATCCTGCTTTCTTTAAAGGGGTCATATGATGTTGCTAAAAAGAACATTATTTTGTGTATTTGGTGTAATGAAATGTGTTTATGCGGTTTAAGGTTAAAAAAACACATTATTTTCCACATACTGTACATTATTGTTTCTCCTCTATGCCCCGCCTTTCTGAAACGCGTCGCTTCTTTATGCACCAAGAGCTTGTAACACTCCAAAGAGAAAGGAAAAATTGAAATCGCATCATATGACCCCTTTAAATCTTGGATTAGTGTTGGGTCTCTTGTTTCACGACTGTTTCTCTCTTCTCTTTTCTGTGAGCGTTTTGTCTAGTTGGCTGCGCATTAGATCACATATGTTTGATGCAAACCTGCTTTGTGTTCTTCAACTGGATTGCGATATCATTTACTGGTTACAGGAGTGATAACAGTTGGTATTTGACAATCAGACTTATTAATGCAAACATGTTCCCATAGTCTTCAGAACCTTAACTCTTTCCCCACCAGCATTTTTGAAAAAAGTTGCTAGCCACCGCCAGCGATTTTGATGATTTTCACTAAAATTTGATGGCCTCCAGAATATTTTGCTGTATGAATATTTGAATATGCAATACACCAAAATAAAGATCAGAGCCTCTACTTTTAAACAAAAAAGTTTTATTCTAGCTTAAATCATTCTTTTTTTATCAACACTTGAATATAGGTAGGTTTCATAAAAAATGCATAATT
>NW_015645070.1:441972-452414 GCF_001515625.1 Sinocyclocheilus rhinocerous
GTAATAGCGCCCCCTAGTGTATAACAGTGAAAACACGAAAAGTATTTGGCGGGGAAGCGTTATCTTCTAAAAGACGAGATAACTCGTCAATGGCGGGGAAAGAGTTAATGTTGCTGTAGTTGCATGTTCATGTTATTTTTCATGCAGTCAACTTAAAATGTGGACTTATTCTTGTTCTATTATTTAGCAGAAATATTATTTATATTATTAATAAATAATAAATATATTGACTGAACATAAGGTTTTCTATCATATTGCTGTTGCTATACAGTTTTGTTAGCCACTTAAGACATTTATTACAATGATTTTACCATGTTAAAGAAATCATTCTCTTAAAGATTCTGTTAATATTTACTCACCTTGATGTCATTCCAAAACCCACTTGACTTTTTTGGACACTCTCAAGCTCCAATATGAGAGAAAAACACAATTAAAATAACTTAAAAGCAGTCCATATGATTTGTGGATGGTTTTCTTGATATCTTTATGGAACAGACTGTATTCATTCATTCATTCATTCATTCATTTATTCTCATTTTATTTTATTTTAGTGTTTTATTTTATTTCATTTTATTTAAAATTCTTGTCCTAAACTGGCTAATATCACTGGAGGAGAAAATTACAAGTTACAAGAATAATGACTTTTGAATTTTGTTCCTCACATAAAACTATAATATGCCTTCAGGTAATTTGTAATAGACTTTTTTTGTCCATTTTAAAAGCCCTGTATACCAAGGTTATTTTTGTAAATGAAAACTAAAACTAAGACTAAAACGATTGATGAAAAAACAATTTCGTAAACTGAAATAAAATAAAAACGTCAAAAAATTTTTTTGAAAAACTAAAACGAAACTAAACTAACAACAGTTATTGAAAAACTAACTGAAATAAAATAATAATTATCAAAAATAAATAATCGTTTTCGTAATCATTACGGAAAAAAATATGCGAGCTGTGTGGAGGTTTAGGGAAATAGCCTACCTGTAATGGTGCATCACGCACATGGGGTTATCTGATGGAGAGACGCAAAGCAGTTTAAAGCAGAGTCCTGCACGGGTCCTGTTTGGTAAACATGCACCAGCAGTACTTAACAGAACACCCGACCCATTATCTGACAGCAGCACTAATTTAATTCTGTGCCAGAGGAGAACCGTTAGACAAAAAGACCGCGAGTCGCGACCCGAACCGCACTCGCATTAAATCTATTACATCAGGTAAATGAAAAGAACATTCAAATATAAGCCTTTACTGTTTTGATTGATGCACGGCTGTTCACGGAAAAGTGAGCAAGCCACCACAGTTACAATATCATGATTATGGTTAAATAAGAAAAGTCATATAACCAAATCAGGCTACATTTATTTTCATACTAAATATCTCCTTTCTTTGGCCTGCGCTCTGGAAGTGATCTGTTAATTCTGCTAAACTTTAATTAAAACTGAAACTAAAACTGAAACTAAACTATATAAAAACTAAATAAAAATGTGTTCACAAAATAAAAACTAAACTAAAACTACCAAAATATTAATGAAACTAATAAAAACGAAACTGAATTTTATAGCAAATTTGAAAACGATATTAAAATTGTTATTATTATTTAAAACTATAATAACCTTGCTGTATAACTTTCACACCTTCATTTTTCTAGATATTAAAATATCACAATTATTTTCTTGCTGGCTACTAGTATTTTAACACTCACACAGATGCAGACCAGCAGGTGATTACAGCAGAAAGCTGGTGTCTCAAGGCAGATTTGGCACTTGACACTTTTAACAAGATGTTAGACAAACAGTGAAACACCTATTGCATGTTTACAAAGGGGGAAAAAAAAAAAAATTATGAACTGAATGGCAGAACACAAGTGTGATGACACTTTTGGTGCAATATTCTTCCACATTCATAAGTTTATATAAAAAGACTCATAAATAATTTTATAAAAAGATGGTGATGACATGTTTTGACATTTACAGTGTTAAAGGGGTCATATGATGCTTTTTTAAAGATCATTATTTATTAAATGTTTTCTTAAGAGTTTTGCATACTTTACATATCTGTTGTAGTCTGTCTGCTTACGCAGATCTCTAAATGTCAATGAAATGTCGGTGAATGTTATTTTGGCATTTGACAGTGCAGATTTTTGTTTTTGTGAGAAATATTTCTTTTAAAAAGCTTTAAATTAACATCACACCTTATTCATGATAAAATCAAATACACAGCTTCTCATAGCTTATTGCTTTAATAAACCAGCACCTCTTTCACTGAAAAAACTGCACACAATAGAATTGCATTGTTAATTCTGTGCCACAGAAACCCAAGCACATGGGGTATGAAGTGACTTACACAGGTGTGTTACCAGCCTGCACATATCACATTCAGCTTTTAGTTGGAACAGTTCCCATGTAAGTGTGTTACTGTGCATTGATTTGCATTTGACCTGAATCCTTAAGGATCGGTATATTAAAATCTGGTCTGAGTGTATATATGATAATAAAAGGCACATTCAGTCTCGGTTCTCACAATATTCGCCCTCCTCAAGGCCCTCTGAGGTGTAAAAACTGTGGCACTGCCTGCTCAGTGTCACTTAGGAGGTGTAATTTATTCATTGCCAGTGTGTGTGTGTTCCTGTGTATCTGCTGGCATGTGTATATGCATGTTGGTGTCTTATTTCCCTCTAAGGAAAGATAAAATCTTCCCTGCTCCCGCTCCTCCCTGGACTGGTGGTTGGTGTCTGATGGCTGTCTTTGGAGATTAGTAACTTTGTCTTACGCCACTGCACTGACCAGGTGTTTACATCGATCAGTATGCTCATTCTGCAAACTAACGCTACACAAAGCCTTTCATTAGTTTGCTGACACTGATTCCTCAACATCCTGACACATTTAATGGGTTTAGATGTTATTCCTGATGTTATAAAGCAGTAGGCAACCCCTAGGTGGTCTGTGGAGGAACTGCAGGTGGTCCACCAATTATTGTTTCTTGTCAAACAAAATGTTTGTGGAAAAATAAAATATAGCTATAAAATAAAAAATAGCTAGTTTCATTGTCCTTCCCACAGTAATGATTATTTTTAATGGCTTTGTAAAGAAAGCATTGTAACAAAGTACTTAAATACATTATTAAAGAGATTGTTCACCCAAAAGTGAAATTTCTGTCATAATTTGCTCACCCTCAAACTGTCTTAAACCTGTAATTTTCATTTTCATGTACTATACCCTTTATTATGGTATAGTACTGCATACATGCAGATAATTTTATTTTGTAAGCTGATTAGGTTTTTATGTGAACAGACATTTTGATCAAATGAAATTGATCAAATGTGACAATAAAGACATTTATAATGATACAAAAGATTTCAGTTTCAAATAAATGTTTTTCTATTCCTCAAAGAATCCTGAAAAGAAATGTGTCAGGGTTTGCACTATTCAACAGTACAGCTGTTTTCAACATTGAAATTAATTAGACATGTTTCTTGAGCACCAAATCAGCTTCTTAGAATCATTACTGAAGGATGATGTGACACTAAAGTGGAGTAATTACTGGAGAAATGGCTGCTGAAAATTCAGCATTGCAGGAGTAAATTAAAGTATATTTTATTTAAAATAAAAAATATATAAAATTGTTGTATTTTACAATATTACAGTTTTACTGTATTTTTGATTAAATAAATTATCTTAGTGATAATAAGTTGACTTTAAAAAAAAGGCCTCACCAACCCCAAATTTTTGAACCGTAGTGTATATCTACCATATTCATTATATTTTGCTCATTTTTCATGACACATGCCCAAATGAGAGGGAATCATAAAGAGTAATGATCATTAAATCAAGAAGTCTGTCTTTGAGAATTGGAGTTTGTTTGAAGTTTTCATAAGGATGTGATGATTGCATTGAGCTCCAGGCTTAATCGCATGAACTTTGAAATATTTTAGTGAAACAAATATCACTTGGGTTTTTTTTCAGGTCATGACGCACAAGATTTGGCTCAATAGTTTGCGTATGCCTTGCCCATTTTTTAAAATCACATTTTGGCTTTTTCCCAAGTCAAGTCAATAAACCTATAAGCTTCCCCAAAGTTTGGGCCTAAAATCTAATGGTGCCTTCTCCTTGCACCATGAATGCATGCAGTGGACAATTCAAGGTACACCATGTCTATAATGCCTTGCCCATTTTGCCCAAAAGCATAGCCTGTACACCTTTCACATTGTTGTGATTCATATTCGCATTTCTCTAAGAGTCAGTAATTATCTTGCTGGCTACTGTTCACACAGCATACACTTACACTGATGCAGAGCAGCAGAATTGAACAGAAAGCTGGTTTCTCAAGGCAGATTTGATACTTGTGGCTTTTAACAAGAAGCTGGGCAAACAGCGAGACACCCAGTGCAAAGGAAAACAACTTAAAAACTTGTGGATAGAAGGGCAGAACCCAACAAGAAAACAAATGTGACTACATTTCTGATGCAATATTACTGCCACAATTTTAAGTTCAATAAATAATTTTATATTTGGATGGTGATAGTATTTTGTAGTTGTCCAGCAGTTGTCCATCAGTTTTAATTTTTGTTTCTTCATGTACATCCTTCTACCACTGTTACTCCTTCATTTTCTGCATCATATGACCCCTTTAATGTTTTTTTTTTTTTTTACTAAACCAGTCTCTACCACTGTTATTTCTGGCATTCATGTTAAATGTTTTCTTAAGGGTTTTGCATACTTTACAGATCTGTTGTAGCCTGTCTGTGTACATACCAAAATTTACATCAATAATGTCAATGAAAATCCAAAAAATATTTTTTTTTGTGAGATACATGAATTTTGATTAAGGTTTAGTGAAAGGTTTGAAGCCATGGCTGTATCAGGAGTCTTTCCTTTCTACCATTTACTGCATGCACCTACAAGTTGGAGTGGTTTGGCTTCACTGATGTTAGCGTGCTGATTCATGCTTCCAGAGAAAAGATGCGTGAGTGTCAGCACACGAAATTCATGGGCATGTTTCTCATGCCGTGCTGCCACAGTAAACCTGATCTCTGCCCAAACCAAAAAATACAACCTTTCAGCCAAACATAGACCTGCTAAAATCACCTCTTCAGAAATAACCTCTGTTTTCCACAGTGTTTTTTTTTGTGTGAAGCTTTATATCATACATCATATAAAGCTGTTCCCTTGCATTTCCTGTGCCAAAGTATTGGAAATTAATGGTGGTGTGATTTTTAACCATTTTCATTTAAACAGACTTAAGCTGAAGGAAAAAACTCTTAACTACACAGAATCTTAGTACACTCTGTTGTGTGCTATCCTGTCCCAGAGATTTCTTCCTAATGTTTCAGACAGTTCATCCAGCACAATGTTTGTAATCCAAAAGCACTCAGGTTCTGTCAGATTAAAGGGAAGACACGTTACTACCCCTCATTTGAGTGAAAAACATGACCTCTCCCATCTTACAGTCAGTTCACCTCACTCACTGTGAAGTACTGCTGGTTCAGAAACCTTTTGAACCTTTTGAAGTCATTCTGCCCATGCTGTTATTTGACTTGATGTAGCAAACCATTTTCCCATGAAATAAACGAACTAAAGAACACTGTTGAAGCACATGTCTGTGTGAAAAAGTGCATGCATAAGCATCACGCAATCATTTATGAATTGTTGACTGCAGAAGTGACCTGATACACGCTCCTACAAACATCCTTGCACCATCTCATTATTCATCTGGTTTATAACCCAGCTAATCAGTCACCAGACCGTGGGAACCAGGTTATTCACATTGCTGTTATGACTTGCATCCTGTTAAAAAGGCACGCACACATATACACACGGTATCAATATGAGGACATTAAATAGATTTCCATTGTTTAATAATGGCAACACAATAATAGTAACTGAAAAAAAATCCCTAGATATTATACTTCATGAATAAGAATTTTTTTTCTTCAAGGATGTCCCCAGATGCCCTTCTAAATGGTTTTGTGAGATTAATGTGAAAAACTCTTTCATAAAGGAAGTTTGGTTGTTTTATTTGAAACGCATGAGTTCCATATAGCCGGCATACCAAGTGTTATACTTTCTTTTATTCTCCTCCTTATATTGTCTCAATATAACACTACTGTTCAAAAGTTTAGGGTCAGTAAGATTTTTTTCTTCAATATATTATTATTACTTGTTGTCAGCAAGGATGCATTAAATTGATCAAAGTGACAGTACAGACATTCATAATGTTAAAAAAATCTATTTCAAATAAATGTTATTTTGAACTTTCTATTCATCAAAGAATCCTGAAAAAAATATGACCGTTTCCACTTATTAAGCATTGTTGTTTTCAACATTGATAATTTTAAGAAATGCTTCTTGAGCAGCAAATCAGCATATTAGAATGATTTCTGAAGGATTATTTGACACTGAAGACTGGAGTAATGACTGCTGAAAATAGTAAATTAGAAAGCCATTATTCAAATAAAAAAGCCTTTATTTTAAATTGTAATAATATTTCTGTTTTTACAATATTTTAAATCAAATAAATGTAGCCTTAGTGAGCATAAGAGACTTCATTCATAAACATTAAAGAAATCTTACTGACCCCAAACTTTTGAACATTATGTAATAAGAGTCTTTCTTTTATTTTGACTCTGTCGGTAAACTAATATGATGTTTTTTTTTTATGTCTGTGCTTCTTGTGCCATTGTTTTTTGTGTGGTGTTTTATTGATATTTTGTGTTTGTCTTCAGCATAGACTTTGACTGTGGAGACCTATATGTCTGTGTATATTAGCTAACCAGCTCTTTCTCTCTCTCCTAGCGAGCGTACACTCTGATCGTGGAGGCTTGGGACTGGGACAACCAAACGATCCCAGACAGCAGTGAGTAATGATTTCTCAACACCTTGACACACACCACCATGCACTTCTGTGTATGCTCTCTCATCAGTACTGACAATCTCTCTCTTGAGAAAGTTTACATCTACATGTGACACAGAAAGTCAGATTTGACATTTGACCTGTCACTGTATGAGAAACACACCAGGATATATTACAGCGTATACATTCTATCTGGAGCGACATACGAGATGTATCCTTACAGATAAAGTTCCTCAAGCCAGTATAGAAGGACTGATGCATTAGCCTGGGGTTTGAAGTATGCTGTGCTTGTATGTAAAATTCTCCGTAAGTTCTGAAATTCTGAAAGTTTGTTAAAGGGATATTTCACCCAAAAATCAAAATTACCTCATGATTTACTAAACATCAAGCCATCCTTGGTGTATATGACTTTCTTCTTTTAGATGAATACAATCTAAGTTATATTAAAAAATGTCCTGGCTCTTCCAAGCTTTATAATGGCAGTGAATAGTGGTCAAGATTTTGAAGCAAAATAAAGTGCATAAATCCAACATAAAAAGTGCTCCACTCGGCTCCAAGGGGTTAATACAAGCCTCCTGAAACAAAGCGATTTATAAACTGTAATCTCTAGCTACTGCTAACTGTTTTGCACGCATTCATGAGAGAGTGTTGTTCCAGCAGATGACGTAGGATGTAGGTGTAGCGTAAGCTCTGGTGAGAATATGCTAGTCTCGTGAGAACCAAGTTTTGTTTCAAGCGAAGGAAAAGCAGTCTCCTCTTGGCTTATGTCGAAATCCTCTTACATTTTTCTTTACAAATCCTCGTTTTGTACTTCTAATTTGTGACCGGTGTTTTGTTTTGCTCTCTCTTTCCACGTTCGTCACTTCCATGTTTGCTTACGTCCTACATAATCCTCTGGAATGCCACTCTTTAGTGAATGCAAGTACAACAGTTTATGAAGTTTTAAATATGGATATTTGTCTTACACATATGCATCGTTTCGTTCAGAAGGGCTTTATTAACCTTTTTATGATAGAGTTACGCACTTTATTTTGCTTTAAAATCTCAACAGCCATTCACTGCCATTACAAATCTTGGAAGAGCAAGGACATTTTTAATATAACTCTGATTGTATTTGTTTGAAAGAAGAAAGTCATATACACCTAGGATGGCTTAGGTGTGAGTAAATCATTTTAATTTTTTGGGTGAACTATCCCTTTAAATTCTCTGCAAGTCTTTCTTAGACAAATTCTTCGTTTTGTATCAAAGTGAGGCTACTTCCTTCAAGTTTTCACTCAGACAGTTGCTGTTACTTTTAGTACAACAAACAAAGCAGATGGCCGATCAGAGCATTAAGACAGAGCTGGATGCCTGTGGTCTGACGTGTCTATGAACCACAAAGGGTTACCGACAGGCCCGTGAAGAATTTGCCTGCACAGAACTCAGCAGAAAATTCTGCAGAATTCGAATGCCTGTCATTCACTAAGTTCTACACATCCTCCCTTACACGCTTGTGTTTAAATATTTTGGCTAAATTGGTTTACATTACAAAAAGATACATAGTAAAGCAGTATAAGTTTAAAGTGCAGGACATGTTAACACACTGTGTGAATGTTGATATGTGTGTGAATGTGTTGTCTTATCCAGATGTGTCCTGTTTTCCTCTTTTTCTCCTGTGGTTCTCCATTGCTCCATAATAGATGATGACTCCAACAGGAAGTACCATTAATGAAGGAATTCATGTTCTGGGAGTTAGCTGATCATTTACAATGTACACTATAAACCCTAACAAGCAGAATACACTCAAAGAATTTCAAGTAATTAATTACCTTGAAGAAATTAAGATTCAATTTGCCATCACAGGAATGAATTACATTTTAAAATATATTAAAATAGAAAAGTTATTTAAAATTTGAATAATATTTCACAATATTACTGTATTTTTTATCAAATAAATACAGCCTTGGTGACTTCTTTTCAAAAACTTCAAAAAAAAAACTTACCCCAAACTTTTGAATGGTAGTTTAAACATAATAAATAAGCCAAATTCACCTAATGTGGTCTTCACAATGAGAAGATAAGTAAATGATACACTAGTGAAGTAGCTGCAAGTGTACTTACGATTAAAATTGTTTGTTTTCACTAGGAATTTCACATTATTGAGACTGGACTGGAGATTCACATATTTGACTGGATGGGAAGAGTTTATGTTAGAAAGTAAACTGTTATTTTATGTGTTTTGGGAAAAAACTAAGTGATGTGGAGATCAGTTAGTGTTAATGTTGCCGCTATGTGAGGGATGTTAATTAAGGGTTGTTATAAGCAGGTTGTTGTTTGGTTGATGGCTAGAGTCTGTGGTTTGGGCAGAAACAAGTTATTTGACAAAACTACAGATGCTCTAAAAGAAGCAAAACCTGACCCATTATATCCAATAACATCTTATTGTATAAGCCAAGTATATTTCTTAAAAGAACAACATTTTTTCTACTGCAAAGTAGTAGTAACAGGTAAAACCAACCCAGGATGGTAAAACGTCTATACTGTACATCCATTTCATGTACAGCTTCATTTTACATCTCTCTAGACACTTTACAGCAGATTTGAGTATTTTTATTGGTTAGTTTATGTTTATTTGTGTATGCATATCTTGTTTGTTGCTAGTGTGCTAGTGCCCTTAATGGGGCATGGAGGTTGTTTTAGCATGCAAATGGAAACTGTTTATACTCAGCGTGTCATGTTTAAAGTCCCTGGAGAGAGTTTTAGTCTAAACAAAGAGTATGAGGTCATCGCCTCGTTAAGACATTAATTACTGTAGCTGCTGGTTATTTTCCACACATGTCTGTGAGCTAATTATTGTCTGAGCAGCTGCAATGCTACTATTCTTCACACTACACGCACACATACAAACACATATACCGCCGCCAATTAGTCATAAAGCAAAGGACTACTGACAGGACTGGCATGAATATACACTCTCACAAATACACACAACACTAACAAGGCACTGATATGTTCACAGACACAACAGTTGGACGGTTGTCATGTGACTTTTTGAAGTTCAGTGCAGGACATTCATTTGCTTCAAATGGAGATTAGATCTCAGACAGACAGACCATGAGCAAGATCTAGTCTGCATTTTTTTTAGATGATCACCCAGATGACATGATGTTGATGTTGAGACATCAACAGGTGAAGAGGCAGTGAGAGGCTGTGAATGTTCCTGTTGCAATTATGGGTGGAATGATGCCAAGAATTAATAGTTGGTCATATTTAATTAATACATAATAATAATAATAAAACTTAATTTTTAATATTCTAATTATATATATATATATATATATATATTAGTGCTGTCAAACGATTAATCGCGATTAATCGCATACAAGATAAAAAAATAACCCCCACATACAGTATATATTTTGAAAATATTTACATGTATTTACATGTTTATATTTATATTCATATAATTTATTTAAATATATTTATAACATATTTTTCTTAAATATATACATGTATATGTGTGTATTTATATATAAATAATAAATATACAAAGCACACATACATAAATTATGTAAACAAACACTTTTGTTTTGGATGCGATTAATCGCGATTAA
>NW_015645070.1:452513-459393 GCF_001515625.1 Sinocyclocheilus rhinocerous
AATACATACATATACTATGTAAACAAAAACTTTTATTTTGGATGTGATTAATCACGATTAATCGTTTGACAGCACTAATATATATATATATATATATATATATATATATTGTTTTAGAAACTATTTATATTTTTATATATTTTTCTTGATTTTTAAAATATTTTTTTATATAAATGTTTAAATTTTTTAAATAGTGTAATTTCTTATTATTAAGTACACAACTTCAGGTCTTGCATGCTAATGTTGTTATCATTTTGGATAGTTATAATATTGACTAAGTACTTCTTTTATAAAAATTATCATTACAGCGGCTGGTTTTTGTGTTTGAATTTGTGAAATTTTTTGGTGCCTAGACACCACAGACATATCTGCTGTCAGCGGAGATCAATTCATCATCAGGGTGTCATACCTGCCTCACGGTTTCAATTTTTTTTTACAGGTGTTTTTTCCAACTAGAATTAGCTCACAGATGTAGTTCAGGCCTTGATGAAATAAAAAAAAACCTGGCTTTAGATGCAAGAAGCCGGTTTTGGCGTTTGCAGGGCATCAGGTAGCGGGGGCCCTTGGAGGTGAGGGTCCCGCAGGGCTGTTTACCTTTCAGGAAGTCCGTCTTTCCAAGCTCTACGTTTGGACTCTAAACAGCTCTTTCTGGCCAGCAGGTCAACTGCATTGTTCATGTATCGTCAAGGGGCAGAGACTGGGGCATTATTGTGTTTCACTTGTGCTGGCTGGTAGATCGCTAGATGGTAATAAAGTGGATAAGTGGAAAAAATGCAAAAGGGAAGTTAAGAAAGGTGCGGTACATTAACATGTAACTGTTGAAAACTTCGAAAAATGGGCGAGTGAGTGTTGTGTAGTTATAGGCGAAATTATTTGGCCTTGTCCGACTCTTTGGTCTATTGTTTGTGATCTGTTATCACAGTGGCGATGGGGGCCCAATCGCACCCATTGTGATGTAGGCAGTGAAACTGAGCAAACTGGAGACAGACTGATGGAGAGATGTGAATGAGACAGAAAGAAAATAATAGGAAAGAAAAGAAAGTTTGTTTTTAAGGCTAACAGCAGCCATCATCTGTGTTTCCTGAAATTTTTCTAAAGCTGTTGTTATGAGTTAAAGTGAGCCTCTCAGATCAAGGCTGAAGTTCTAGTGTTGACTGAACTCATGGATAAAACTGATTACGTTTCAGACTCATTTCATTTGCTTACCTGTTTGATAGTTAGTGCTCTTATCCGTGTGTGTGACTGTTCTTGAGCTGGCTTACCATCAGGGTCTCTCTCTCTCTCTCCCACACACACACACACACACACATGTCTCCTTCAGCTTATAGAGAGGGAGTGATTGGTGTGTATTTTTGTAACTAATTGCTGTAGATGAATTAGGAGATGAGTACTAGATTTTTTATATTTATAAGTGGGGGGAGAATGAGAGGGGGAAGAGAGGACAGCAAAAGGGGGAGATGGCACATTTGATATGAAAGAGCGTGTCGAATTCCTTTTTTTAGTCGGAAAGTAGGAAAGTATGTCAAAGCTTTTGTTCCACTTCTGGAATCGTGTGTCCATTTAAGGAAGAGAGCAAGTGGACTGAGATGGGGCGAGCGGGGTGATTAAGTGATTTATTTTATTGTTGTTTATTTAGACAAATTAGAGTAAATGGTACTGCTCATTTTGGTAATATGCAAATGAGTCTCTGGCCTCAGGTACGTGATTGGACCTCGGATGATCATGTCACCCCCTTATTCAGCCATATCCCTATCATATCCCTATTCCCTAGACGATGATATTGCTAATTTAATCAGGTGTGAATTTCTTGTTTGGAATGGAAAGTGCTGCAATGTGAGAATCTCAAGCCAACACCCACCTTCATGAACGGCACAGATTAGATTTGAATCATTGTTGATGTTGTGTTCTCTCGCACTTTAAGATGCTGTTCGTCTTTTTCCCACACACCCACACACACCCACAAACAGACTTTCCCTCTCCCCTACATTGTGACTGTAGCTGTTCGCAAGGTCACAGCATTTCTCTTTGCTTCTCGAGAGGGAGTTTGGGTGTATGTGTGTGTTTTCTTGGGGGGGGTTCTATTCTCAGGTCATGCATCCCGACGAGATGAATGAGTCTGTTCGTTAGAGTAAAATTGTTTCGCACACACATTTTCTGGCATGCACAGCAGCTTTAAATAGTCTTGAATGAGCTGAGCAGACAACTGAAAGATCATTTGATAATATTAGCTCCGCCTCCCTCATGAATGTCTATTTTCAGAATGGAATACTTGCTTATTACTGAATACTCTGCAGTATATACTGGATATTATTTTTAAATATATAAAAATGAAAGCATTAAACATTTCAAGAGTCTATGGTACTGTTTGCAATTAAAGACATATGAGCTCACATGATCTCTTCACATTTGCATGTTTAATTGGGCCAGTAATCACCTTTAAAAATTTAATTAGAAACATTTTTAAATGATCATTTGGCTGTTTAATCAGTAAAGAAATAGATGTTCAAAATGGTAATTCATAGTAAAAGTGTGCTCTTTGATATAGTAAACATTGTAAAGTGGCAATCTGAGTATTACTGTTCATGGATACTGAAAGTTTGCATACAGTATGCTATACAATATGGTACAGAAATAGTAGAGTAATACGGTAGTATACTGTTTTGAATGGTCACCTCCAGTTTTGTGTGTCTGAGTGATGTTTCTTTTCCTCTGTGTTAATTCAACCATCTTTTAAAGTATGTGAGGTGGAAGTGACCTTTGACCACCAGTCTGTCTGGAATTCATTGCTGTCTAAGATTAGGAAAGAGAAAGAGGTCATGACCTGTGTCTGCTACTGGAAAGAAGTTTACACTCCTGTCTCCGTGATACTCAGACTTCCCTCTCTTAAAGTTACTGGTGTAATGTACATGTGCAATGTGTGACACTATCAGAATTGCTAATATTCTGTGTGAATGGAAGACTTTTCAAATGTGTAAATAAAAAGAAAGTGGAAAATCATGCTAAGCTGACATGATGTAATAGGTGTAACTGCTGTTTGATAAATGTGTTCAATGGTATATATTCAGTTCATTGAGGCTTGTGCAGAAATATCGCACACACATATATACACACACACACACACACACGCACACACATACACACTCCAGCTCATGCTCATGCTCTGTTTGGGTTTTGTAGGTGTAAGTATGGCTGGCAGGGCCTACTGTGCGATGAGTGTTTGCCGTACCCGGGCTGTGTGCATGGCACTTGTGTGAAACCCTGGACCTGCACCTGTGAGAAGAACTGGGGAGGACTTCTGTGTGACAAAGGTAGGTTGAATTGCCTTCTTTTAAAATTCCTCAGTGGTCGTGTAAATCAACACTCATTCCACCTTGTCAAAAACAGCTCTGTTCACAGCGACTCATTTTGGTGCATGTCTCTTTAAGTTATAATGAGCTACTGCTCACCCCACCCCTCTCTTCCATGGGGCGTGTCAACACAAAACATGTGAATTGCTGCGTTGGATCCCATATTTGGCTTGGAGGTGGTCTTATTGAAATTGCTATCTATCTATGTAGAAACCGGCTACAAATTCAGACTCAGACATCCCATAACAAACTGACTGCGTGTTTTCTTTTCAGCTTTTCTGAGCTGGCAGACACGCCAGTAAACTCACTAAATGCAAAAAAGCTAAATTAAAAAAAAGTGAACATTTCATCCGATGTCCCCTTTAACTAAAATGTGTTACAGACATTTCATGAATACACTAAAAATGATAGAAACTTGTGGAAAATGGGCATCCAATGTCCCCTTTAACAGCACGTATAGATGCCATTATGCAGCATATTGTGTAATTAAATTGATTAAAAATGTAAGAGTTATAAGAACTTTAAAACGTTTATCTGTAGTAACACACATATGCTGTTCAGAAGTTAGTAAGATTTAAAAAAAAATAATTAATACTCTTAATTTATTAAAAGAGACAGTAAAGACATTTATAATGTTATAGGAAATTTCTATTTCATATAAATGCTGTTCTTTTATCAACACTGATAATAAGAAGAAATGTTGCTTGAGTGCCAAATTACTATATTATTATGATTTCTGATGGATCATGTGACACTGAAGACTGCTGGAAATTCAGCTTTACCGTGTGAGGAATAAACTACATTTTAAATATATTAAAATAGAAATTAGTTATTTTAAATTGTAATAATATTTCACAATATTACTGTTTTTACTTTATATTTGATCCAATAAACGCAACATTGAAGAGCATATAAATCTTACTTAACCCAAACTTTTGAACAGTAGTTTATCTGAACAAAAAAGGACCCTTTTATAGGAGATTCCTGGTGTTATGACCTAAAATGTTTCACTTAGATCAAAAATGTTTTGTTAAGATAGTAAATGAATGCAGTTGAGGTCTGTTTCCTCTCACTTTAGGCATTAATTGACATCCACACACATTTTTCTGCTCTGAGTGGAGTGTTGCAGCTTTTTCTGCCATATTCTTTCCTGCTGGAAAAGATTGATTGTGTATTGTTTATTTATGTGTTTCTGTACAGATTTAAATTACTGCGGCACACACAAGCCCTGTGTAAATGGAGGCACGTGTCTGAATACAGAGCCAGATGAATATTTCTGCTCCTGCCCTGAGGGTTACTCCGGCAAAAACTGTCATATCGGTAAGAAAGCTTAGTAAAATTTGACAAAAGTTGTTATATAATTCTCAAAACTAATAGTTTTAATATACAAGTGTAGGAATGGCAAAAAAATATATATAGATAAGAAATGCTTATGCCAACCTGTTATTTGAGTTTAACAAGGTCTACCAAACATGTGTGTGCGTGTTTGTACCTTACAGCCGAGCATGCGTGCATGTCAAACCCATGTGCAAATGGCGGGACATGTCATGAGCTGGCTTCAGGGTTTGAGTGCCAATGTCCCCCAGGGTGGGACGGCCCAACTTGTGCTAAAGGTCAGAAGTCATTCACTTTTTATTGACTCTAGATGAGGCAGACTACACTAGATATTTACATGTTATGCATACTTATTTAAATTTTCTGTATGTTTTTCGTTTGTGTGTGCACATTTCAGACAAAGATGAGTGCTCGTCAAACCCGTGCGCTCATGGGGGGACCTGCTTTGATCTGGAGAATGGCTTTGAATGTTTATGCCTCCCACAGTGGACCGGCAAGACCTGTCAGATAGGTGAGACCGAGTGTGTGCATGAATTCATATGATTGATTTTATGCTCAAATCTATTGGGGGCCACAAAACAGTACCACTTTTAACTGGATCGTACCATGTCGAAACAGGGGGCCGGATGGCACCTCTCAAATATCAGCAGTTCTCTAAGTGTGTAATGCGTAGTGCTTGTTTAATGTAATGAATTGTGTAACTGAATGTCGCGTTTTGATTGTTTTTGTGAGTGCATGAGTGTGTGTGATATGCCTGCAACTATGTATATATTTTGGCATTGCGTGCTTGGATGTTTATTTAACCTGAGTTTGCGGGTATGTACTGTATGTGTGTGATGTGGCAGATAGCTGAATATTATCTGTAACCGGACCTAGGTGATTTAAGTAAAGCTATATATATCATCAGGCCTGGCAACTGCCAAGACGGGGGCTAAATTTATCTTTTTGCGTGACTATATCAGAGTGATCATGGGGTGGAGAAAGAGGCTCAAAAGGGGTGTGGTGGAAGTATTTTACTCCGCTGCTGCGAGTGCGACAGGAAATGCTTTATAACCTGTAAACAAGCGCAGTGTGGAATTGTAGCCGTGGTGTCTGGTTATGGGGGCGGGTCGGGTTTCCCAGGTTGCACTCTGTTCTCAGGTGTGGAGCGGACAGGGTTACCTCTGCAGGATTAAGAAGAGAGTTCGATTTCATCTGTGGTACAACATTAGTTCCATATAGCTACAGCGCCACACACAACTTTTATTCACTTTTTATACACATTATAGTCACCTATACACATTAAACATATTATAATATGTTATTAAACATTGAACATATCGGCAGGGTTTACCAAATGGAGGTTTGCAAGGGACCTGCACATGGTTCATGAGTTGTTGAAAAAGCTAATAATTAATAATATTGAATGTAAAATAAAAATACTGTAAATAAATGGGGGAATAGATATTCTGCATATTTCAGAGTTATAATGCAAATTTCATTATTATAATGATCAAATAAGAAAACTATTGTAATTTACAACAGTAATATATTGCTGTCTTTATTTTTATAATTAAGTTAAAACATACTAAACTACTAGTAATATTTATTGATATTAATATTATTATTTTTAATTAAAATATATATTGTTATATAAATATATATAATTATTATTATTAAAATATCAGGATGTACTTGAAGTAAATATTGCCCCCCCACTGGATAAAGATGAAAGATTTTTATATATATATATAAAAAAGAAGATTTTTTTACTCACAATTTCTACTCAATAAAGTATTTTAGAGCTTGGCATAAATATGGTATAAATTTATTACAAAAATAGACAAAAAATATTTTATTAATTTTATGCCTTTTCCAGGTCTAGAAATCCCACTTTCAAAATAAGGCTTCCTCATATATCAACGTTTTCAAAGAACCCTGGTTTGTAAATAAAAAATAATTAAATAAAAATTAAATAAACAAATAAATAAAAATAAGGCAACTAAAATCTAAATATTTCTTATTTTTAATCACCCCAACTATTTATGCTTATTATGCCTTATATTAAAGGGGTCATATGATGCTATTTTAAAGATCATTATTTTGTGTATTTGGTGTAACAGAATATGTTGACACGCTTTAATGTTCAAAAAACACATAATTTTTCAAATACTGTACATTATTGTAGTTCCTCTATACCCCACCTCTCTCAAACGCGT
>NW_015645070.1:459455-477610 GCF_001515625.1 Sinocyclocheilus rhinocerous
CAGTGATGATGCTCGTATGTATTTGCAGTACACAAGCCGCGATTAAGAAAGCTGACTCCACTGTGATGTGACCCTGTCTCTCTCTCATGCACACACACACACATGACGCGATACTCTACACGGCGCAAAACTCACCATTTGAACAGTCAATAGCAAATACTTAAACTATTCAGAAAACATACTTACAGTAGCTGATTCGGAATAAGCACCAGATTGTCATAGCAAAGTCGGAATTGACCCATTTTTTTTTAGAAATAGCCTTTGCACAGCCAGCCTTGTACTCACCTAGGTTCACAAAACTGTCGTCTGTAAAATGCGTTGCACAAATTCGAACATCTGGGTTGTGCTGTTCTGTTGTAAATAAATCTTAAACAAGGATTCCTCATTGCATCTACTTTCGGAAGTCCAAATAAAGTGCTTCTAAAGAAAAGGAAAAATAGAAATTGCATCATATGACCCCTTTAAATCATTTTGAATCATCTTGAGGCCCCCTTGGAAGTCTCCCTTGTTGCCCCCAACTGCTTTTGGGTGTCTCAGAGCTTTTATGAGAGAACATGAATATTTAGCAGAGTTTTACCTCCTTTTTATGAGCTTCTGGTATGTGTTTTGGAGGTGTGATATCACTGATACTGTAGTAACAACACATACAGGAGAAAATGTAAAGCTGTTTACAGAGGATGTGAATATGCCATGGTGCATCATGGGAATCTTGAGTTTTTTATGTGGTTTGACATATCCGAGATCTTGTGCTTGGTGGTGGGGCTTGAACTTCCATGCTCTCTTTAGCTCCCCTCATCCTCCTCTTCTCTCTCAAACAGATGTGAATGAGTGTACGAGGAGACCTTGTCTAAATTCTTACGCTTGTAAAAATCTAATTGGTGGATATCATTGCAACTGCTACCCGGGCTGGGCGGGACCGAACTGTAATATCAGTCAGTATACAAACTCTATAAAGTCTACAAAGTCTATATCTTATACTTTTTGACTCTTTTTCAGCAAAGCAGCAAACTTTTGCTTTTCCATATCTTCTCTAATGCTGATTAAAGCTGCTTTGTTATTCATGAAGCAGAAACAGCTTTAAAGCAATAGTGCACCCAAAAATTCCTAATGATGATCCAAAAACAGAAAATGTTTTCTTCCACCATACTATAAAAAAGGCTGAAATGTAAGTCATTATTCATTACCACCAGTTTTGTGAACTGGATCAATTAATATCCAAATAATTGATTCGTTCACAAATAAGCATTCTGGTCTGTTACATTTCTCTGTTTATCACACACAAGTTATCATATAGCTTCAGAAGACCACTTTTATGATGCATTTATTGTACATTTTTGTCCTTTTTGAAGCTTAAAAGCTTCTTTTAAATGACATAAAATAGAGTGACCACCACAGCAGAGGTGGGGGACTCAAGTCACCTGACTTGACTCGAGTCGCAAATTTAAGGACTTGTGACTTGCTTGACTAAATAAAGAAAATGACTTGACTTGACTTGGACTTGAGATCCAGTGACTTGAGACTTGACTTGATTTGACCTTCATGACTCGGCAGGACTTGACTTTATAACAACTCTAAT
The DNA here is from genome assembly GCF_001515625.1 of Sinocyclocheilus rhinocerous. Taxonomy (NCBI): domain Eukaryota; kingdom Metazoa; phylum Chordata; class Actinopteri; order Cypriniformes; family Cyprinidae; genus Sinocyclocheilus; species Sinocyclocheilus rhinocerous. The sequence goes on from NW_015645070.1 coordinate 461,032, forward strand.
TATTATTATAAATCATTGCGACATAATTTGGTAAACAAAACGCAAGCCACTGAACCAGTGGCAGAAGTGATCCGAGTCTGCGCAGTTCATGACACTGCACGAGCACAGTCAGGAACACAGCGCGCCAAATACAGGGAGCAAGAGAATCTCCCGAGATGTTTGGATAAACACTTCGAAACTGTATGCATTTGCTGTATGCATTTACAAAGCCAGGACGTCGGCACTTCAAAAAGGAAAGGTATGTAAGCTTGTTCGATCGTTGAAAACAGCACTGGTCTTAAAATTCAGCGTAAGTCTGTCATTAAATTAAAGTGATTATAAATGATTAATCTCATGTTTGTAATTAATTAACGATGTCAAACTTTAAATTCGCTGGCGTTTGCCTCTCAACAGTGCTTTAGTGTTAAGCATCCCTCTTTGTAAATCAATATATTGCTTGAGGTGAGCCACTGACTTGACTTGACTTGCTTGATTTGTTTGTACTGTGACTTAAGACTTGCTTGAGACTTGATGGTAGGGACTTGAGACTTGAACATGTGTGACTTGCCCCCACCTCTGCACCACAGTCTTTACAATTAATTTATATAACAGAAATTTGGTCATTTTTGAGAAAGCAGTATTTGAGAAAGATGTATTTTCCATCTTCAATTATTCTGTATTGCTTTGTCTCTTACAACGAGTTTTCTCCTAATTGTGCATGTGTTCTGTTTATCTGCCTGCTCTTGCATGTCTAAAAGCTGTTTTGATCTCGTTGATCTCGATCATTTTTACACATTTTGGACCAGAATGATGTGCTGATTGTGTTGATGATTATTTTACAGATGTCAACAGCTGTTACGGTCAGTGTCAGAATGGAGGAACCTGTCAGGTGGGCATATGCCTGTTTTATTTGGCATGTCTGTTTAGACATTCTGGGTTGAATCAGTTGCACTGCATCCTCCACAACCAACACTCAGAACAGTGCACATTTGTGTTTCTTTACACTGTTCTGATTTACGTAATACAGTTAGGTAAAAAACACAGTGCGTGCAAATAAATGATGCAATTCGAGGTCAGATTCATTACTGAATTTATTGAAGACATTAGTGAATTCCTCTTATGGATTTTCTAACATTTCTTATTATTGTCAGTTATTGCCTTTGATGGTGCTACTGTAAGAAAAAGCTTTTTTTCAGAATAGCAGAATTTAGTGAAATAAACCATGAACAGCCTAAACTCAAACCATACCGATTTTGCAGCCATTTAAGTTACACTTCTTATGGCAAAATTTGCATACTTTTTCTCAAGGAATCAATAATGTTGGCACAGGTGTGAGCACGCAAATGGTAAAGATAAAAAGAAATTAAATAGGTGTTGGTTCCTTAGATAATTAAGATATTTGGGCGATGCAGTTATTCTTAAAGGGATAGTTACCTGTGTGACTTATTTTCTTTTTTTGTTGTCTATACAATGGAAGTCAAAATGGTTTGATTATCAATATCCTTTTTTGTATTGCTCAGACAAAAGTAACTAGTTTCTTTGTTCAGTTTTGGGTAAACTATTCCTTTAAAAAATACCATGCAATGGAATTTATATTGGAGTAGGTTATAATTTCTTGGTTATTTGCTCCCTAACTTTTACGAGCTTACTTGGGCTTCTGCCCCGCACACCTGCGAAACATCTCCACCTCTGTGTGTTTTTGTTAGGATGGTCGTCATGGTTACGTGTGCCAGTGCCAGCCGGGCTTCATGGGAAGACACTGCGAAGTGCAGCAAAGCAGGTGTGCTAGCTCCCCTTGCCAGAATGGTGGACGCTGCCGTTCGCTAGCCACAGGTTATGAGTGTGAGTGTCTGTACGGATACACCGGAACCAACTGTGAGGTGAGGCCAATAATTGCATAAAGTATGTACACAAAGAACTTTCTCTTTCTCAATCACTCATTTCCTCTCTCGTTCTCGCACTCTCTCTGTAGGTGCAGTTGGATCTGTGCAGTCCAAACCCATGTCAGAATAAAGGCCAGTGTCATTCTATGCAGGGAGATTTTTACTGTGCCTGCACAGATGAATATGAAGGGAAGACATGTAGTCAGCTACGAGACCACTGCAAAACCAGCACCTGCCAAGGTAGACAATGACCTCACTGAAGGCCTCATAAAATGTATGATGTTCCTGTAGCTCAATTAGCAGAGCACAGCGTTATTTGATCCCCAGCGAATGCATTAGATCAAAGTTGCGTATTAATATACGTAAGCGAACTACTATTTCTAATTTATTTTATTTTCCATTAATTTTATTAAGGCAGCGGCTATTTGCACTAAGTGTAAAAAGCAATAGATGCAAATAGTGGCAAATATCTGCACCTCAACTGTAGTACATTATAAAACAGTATGGAATAATAATGTATTGAGTGTAAATTACTATTTTTAGTAGAATTATTAAATAGATGCTGCCATATAGAAAAAATAAAGCCCTTACTAACCCTACCCAATACTTTATTTTAAACTTTTCGATTATTTCCTTAATTAAAAATAAAAATAAAAATTTCCTTTCCGATGTGATAAGAGATGTGAAAAGGGAGAAGAACTAGTTCGGCAAAAGGCGGATTCGAACTCAGGTCGCTCGCGTCATAAAGAATGCGTTAAGTGCTTTATAACCTACACCAGTGGTTCTCAAACTTTTTACAGCAGCGTACCCCCTGGGGCATTTAACATCCTTCTGCATACCCCCTCTTTTCCACTTAGACCGCAGTCACACCTTTTCTATTAAAGGACAATATTTGTCCTTAAATTGATTTACAGGTGCATTTTTTACCTTTATAGAGGCAAATATTTTCTATCCTTATTAATTGTATGTCATGTTTTATGTCATATTCTTAACATTCCATTAAGTGTATTATTAATATATTATGCAATAAATGATGGCAAATCGAAGTGATACTTGTAGATTTAAAAATAAAACCACCAATAGGTGGCGGTGTTCTGGCGATTTGTGCTACCCGCTTAGATTGTGCTACCTCCCATTGAAAAGATAGTTAGCACAAATCGATAGCGAAAAATGCTACCTATCAGCTTGTGCTACCAGCATCTTATTCATGTGGTTTGAGGCTTTTTTTAAGAACTCTCATTTTCCTGCTTTTTACATTGGAAGCGGCATTTTGCTTGTCAGAAATACATGTTCGGTTTTAATGTTACTTTAAGTTGGGGTAGAATTAAATGAATGCTAAAACTCAGAATTTTGTTCGCGTACCCCTGGGTGTACGTGAGATGACGGAGGGGGGTACCCCAGTCTGAGAACCACTAACCTACATCACTGAAGCCATTAATTGATGGCCATCTTTTGTAATGTTGTCCAGCCAACCATACATTGGTGGGCGGAGTTAGTGCAAATAGCCTCTGCCAACAAGGTGGGCTTTTTGCACTTAGTGTAAATAGACACTGTTTTAATTATTTTTTTTCCCTTTTGTATGTCCCCTCCTGACATTAATGTCAATGTTTGGTTAATCTTGTTTTGGATGATGTTCTTTTTCCTCATTAGTGATTGACAGTTGTACTATTGCCGTGACAACCAATGGCACAGCAAAAGCGGTTCGGCACATCTTATCAAATGTGTGTGGTCCTCATGGGCGCTGCATCAGTCAGTCAGGAGGAAACTTCACTTGTGCCTGCCAACCAGGATTCACTGGGACATACTGTCATGAGAGTGAGTAATATTACGTACATCTAAACACACACCATTATTACAGCTTTATAGCAGTATTTACAGTACACACACCAATTAATGGGGGTTTCTTTTCTGCTTTCTCTCTCAGATGTAAATGACTGTGCATCATCTCCTTGTCAGAGCGGAGGAACATGCATTGATGACATCGACTCCTTTCGCTGTGTCTGTCCTGATGGCTTTGATGGGCAACTCTGTGAGCTGGGTAAAAATATCAGCGCTACATACTTAACTTAACTATTGTCTCTTTTAGTAGTGGAGCTCTAAACACATTTAGTCCATAGAGATTTATTTCGACAAAAATTTAAGCTGTACAACTATTTTTATCATTGATAAAAATAATAATAGTCCCTTGAGCACCAAAATAGCATATTAGAATGATTTTTGATGGATCATGTGACACTGAAGACTGAAGTAATGGCTGCTGAATATTTAGCTTCAGCTTTTTTGTTTTATTCCATCACAGGAATACATTTTATTTTTTATAATTTTTTGTATTTTAAATTTTAAGAATATTTCATAGTATTACAGTTTTTATCAAATAAATGCAGTCTTCCTGAAAGTAAGAGATTTTTACCAACCTTAAGCTTCTTTCCACAAACCAGGTTTCTTGCTGTTCTAGCAAGATCTAAAAAAAAAAAGCTAATCTGAGTCTGTTTTAGTACAGGGTCTAGCATATATTCGCCATTAGAATTAAAGTACTCCAGCCTAATTGACAGGAGCGAACCGCAACTGATGATGTATAATATTTTATAATAGTGATTATAATCTTCTCTTCAGAGGTGAATGAGTGTAGCGGCGAGCCTTGTCTAAATGGAGGTATGTGCACCGATCTGCTGAATGATTTCTACTGTTGCTGCACTGACAACTGGAAAGGAAAGACGTGTAACTCACGTAAGTGAATGTATGCTTTAGTTTCAATTTTAGGCATTTAACTTTATGCACTTGTACTTAAAGTAGAGTTAATGTTACAGGAGACAGTCAGTGTGATTCCAGTACATGCGCTAACGGAGGTACATGCTATGATCATGGAGACTCATTCCGATGTGCGTGTCCCTCTGGATGGGGTGGCAGTACCTGTAACACAGGTGAGATAGAAGCCAGAACGCCTCCATGTTGACCTCATTTAATCTATATTTTTCTGACTATCTCTGTCTCTCTCTCTAGCCATGAACAGCTCGTGTGAATCTGGTCCGTGTCTAAATGGCGGGACTTGTATTGGAGGGGGCAGCGTCTTCACCTGCATCTGTAAGGATGGATGGGAGGGACCTACCTGTGCTCAAGGTAAGGCCACGCCCACTTACCAATTTCTCTTTTCCCAAAATATCAACTAACTACACCTTGTGCATGTGTAAATGTGATTTACTCCCACGTGTATGGCAGGCTGTGATTTGCCCGGACAGGTCTAGTTCTGATATATCATCTGGTAGTTCTGCCTTTATGAGATGTTTTCATTCTGTTTTCAGATGTTGATGACTGCAGCCCTCATCCATGGTAAGTGATGCAACAGATAACGTAAGTGAAGAAAAGTACAGAAAAGAGAACAAAACAATCACTCCCGTAAACATGTCACTCACAAAACTTCGTTTGAACTTTTGAATATGAATATAGAATATAAATGTGTCTAAACCCACACATCTAACGTGGGAAGGAAGCTACAAGTTAATGCACCTGTAGCATCTTTATCTTGCTAAGCGGGTAAGATATACTCAGATGCTGTCTCTCTGTCCCGCTCTTTCTGTAGTTATAATGGGGGACAGTGTGTGGATGGGGTCAACTGGTTTCGCTGTGAGTGCGCACCTGGATTTGCAGGACCTGACTGTCGAATCAGTGAGTAAATAAACATACAAATATCTCTAAATATGACTATGAATATTCATGAGATGACATTCCTTAAAGTTTTTTGATATTAAAACCTTTAAGAAATAAAATATTTAACAATACTATTATTTAAATGAATATAAAAATATTAATATTAAATAATAATTTACAAGTGGAATGTTTGAAAAACCAGTTTGAACATAGACATTGTTTTTGCAGTTCCATTTAGTGCAACTAGTGACGCAAAAATTACACACTTCATACATTGTGAACAATTTATCCATGTATGTGTTTCATTTTAAAAATTGAGCTCATAATTTTTCAATCAAATATTAGTCTTCTTGTGAAATGGCAGACTTCTATCTGGTGACATATGTCGCTTTTCTTACAATCAACTGCAAGCTTGCGTTCATATCCAGTCAAAACCAAATGAATTGAAGTCCTCATCCTACATTTTTTATTTCCTTTTCTATGAGCCATTTCACTCAGGTGTATGTCACAATAAGGAAAAAAGATCTGATGCTACTTTCGATACATTCAGACTAACACTCTCTACTTCTGTCACTCACTCGATCTCAGACATAGATGAGTGTCAGTCCTCTCCCTGTTCGTATGGAGCCACATGTGTGGATGAGATTAATGGATATCGCTGTCTTTGCCCCATGGGACGAGCTGGACCACGCTGCCAGGAGTGTGAGTTCCCACTGACAGACCACCCTACTTGTTTGCATTATGAGAAAATCTTTGCCGTCTAGTCATGTCGTGTGAGCCCAGCTTAACTTCAGCCAAACAAAACTGGACTAGACTAAATTGCCTGTTTCAGCGGCTTTCAACAGGGGTCTGTGGTTGTTCTGCACAGGCTCCGCCAACTTTTGTGTGGAAAAAAAAATTAAAATACAGCTAAATGAATTCAGCTAAATGTTTCATTGTCCCTTACAAATTAAAATGCATTAAGTAAAATGTTATGATTATTTATTTATTGAAATTATGGGATGGCATATTATTATTTGATGCATATTATAATAGGACAGGCGTAAAATGCATCACTCAGTTATGTACAATAAATTTATTTAAATTTAAATAAATTTCATTAAAAAAAAAAACAGTAAAAATAGTAATACTGTGAGATAGTTTTACTATTTTAAATAACTCTTTTCTATTTTAATATATTAAAATTTTTAATTTATTTCTATAATGGCAAAGCTGAAACCGGTCTTAAGTGTCAAATGAAGAAATCATTCTAAAATGCAAATTTTGTGCTTTTTATCAATTTGTGGAAACCCAAATAATTTTTTCAGGTTTTTTTGATGAATAGAAAGTTCAAAAGAACAGCATTTATTTTAAACATTATAAATGTCATTACTGTCACGTTTGATCATGTTAATGTATCCCTGCTGAATTGAAGTACTAATTAAAAAAATCTTACTAACTGCAAACTTTTAAACTACTATAATGTTTATGATCTGGTCTCACTGTCTTTCTCTGTGTTCCTCTCCATCTCTCTTCATCTGTAGTTATTGGTGTTGGAAAGGCATGCGATCGCTCTGGGGTGAAGGCTAATCACGGTGATCGCTGGGAGGATGGGTGCAACAGCTGTCAGTGCATGAACGGAAACATCAGGTGCACTAAAGTGAGTCCAACAAGCTACCTCAGACTGTGCTACTGTACCAATCAAATACCAATTGCAGTCACATTCAGTGTAAAATGTTAATGTCAGGTGGAGTTAAAAAGGTGAAAATGAATTAAGGACATAATTTTGTTTATGTTATCATTTATTCTTTTATTTTTATTATTATTTATTTTTATCTCCATGTAGATATAGATAATTCATTAAGATTTTTTTATTGTGACCACAGGTGCATTGTGGTCGTCAGCCCTGCTTGTTGCAGTCAGACTCTGGTGAGCCACAGCACCCCCTGTGTCCACTAGGACAGGAGTGTGTAGAGCATCATTTCCTGTCTTGCCTTCATCCACCATGCAATCATCTGGGTATATGCACCACTCGTGAAGGTCTACAGCCCATCGGCACTCGGTGCCTACCCAACAATGGCTACCTAGACGACAACTGTGCTCGTGTTACGCTTGTATTTGTATTTGACAGTGTCCCGCAGGTAAGAGTTTTTCATTTAGTAAATGCTAAAAGTACTGAAAGTCAGATGTCAAATATGCACAGCTCTTTATCTCAGACACACTTGATTTTTCCATTCAAAATGTGTTGGGTTTGTTTAACAGGGCACTACTGCTGAAGGAGTTTGCACAGAGCTAACGTATCTGCCAATCACACGAACTCTGGCTAAAGACCACACCCTTTCCATTCTTTGTGACCAATCACCTTCCAGCCAAAATGCAGTGGAGGTTGCTATGGTGAGCTCACTTTCTTTAATCATCAGTCGTTAATCCTATCAAATTACGTCATCTGCTCTAAACAATCCCTGTCTGCTTGGTACTCATGTTCAGTCTCAGATCTTGATGTGTCATATAAAAACACTGTTAAAAAGACTGAACATAAAAGAAGGTTAATGATGAAGATTTAACGGTTTCTTGTTACTGTACCTCAAGTTGTCAGTTCATTATTTATTAGAAGCTGTTTTCAAATGCCAACAAATACAAACTTTTTACTTGGAAAGTGGGCCTTGAAGAAAATCCCAAGTTTCCTGCTGCTAAACACAACTGTGGCGACATTTATGTGTGCTTATCTCGTAAAAGCAATTACTCTAACATAACTTGAAGGCAGCGTAAAACAGTGTGCATCAAAATACAGATTTTTTTCATTCAATAACACGCTCTTCCTGAAACCATCACATCTGTTTTCCTTCACTTCGGAGTGTTTATTTCTTTCTTTCCATCTCGTCTGTCCTTTAAAACATTTCCCTGCCTTTCTTCCAGTTTGCACTTCTTCAAAAAAAAGGCCCTTTAAATCAGAGTCAAACGGCTTCCAAAGAGAGCTTGTAAAATTTGATTATTTTTCTGATCTTTTTGTGAATTCTTTTGTGACTTATTTTCTTTCAATTCTCTCATCTAAATGTTTCTTTCACATCAAACATCCAGCTTTTCATCCTTTAACATATCTCACCTGTCCTGCTCTGCACCTTCTCGTCTTTCTCTTTATCTCCTTCACTCACTCTGAGACCATTGCTGTAGTAATGCAGTCTCTTGGGGAAAGGTCTGGCCCTCTACTTTAAGCCCTTAATGGCCAGAATCTTAGTTCTACTCTTTCTGTGATGTTGTAATGCTATTAAGATTTATGTTGTAACATTGAAAGTTTTCCGGAAAAGGAGCGGTAACCTTTTATGGTGTGAGCCCTCATAAGGCTGTGCTTTGTGCTGACTCCAGCGTGGTTATACCCTGACTATTACCACAGACAAATTACATGTGGCTGGTCATGAAATTTAAGGGAAAGGTGAATAACTTGCCCAGTCAGGTCTAACTTCTTTCATTTCTGATCTAGCTATTCTTTTTTCCTTCCTCACTCTAAATTCCTTTCCTCCTATTTTACACTGTCTTTCTATCTCTGTCATTCCACTATGTCTCTATCATTCCTCCTTCCCTTTTCTCTGACTGTATTTTTTCTTTTTTTAGTTTCAATTTTAGTATGTTTTCTTACGAAATCAAAGGGAAAAAAAAGAAATATTATTTTGTCACAATTTTATTTCCAGACTCAAATGAGATTTTCCCTTATTAGTTATCCTAATAGAACAGGGACTTTCTCATTGCTTGCTTCATAATCAAATGTTTGTTTTATCTGTTTTATTTTGTGGTTAAACTTTTCCTGGATGTCGAATTGTTATGTGTCTGCCTGTTTCAGTAGTGAGGTTGTGTGTCTCTACCAATTTGGCTCTTAGTTGTTGTTTTTTTTTTTTTTTCATTTTACGGTTTACAGATGTTCTACCATTGTGTACTGTCTTTTTGGGGCCAAATAGCATTACATTGACTGTTGTTGTTGTTTTGGAGTTTTCCAACAAGTGATATAATTATGTGAATGCAAGTAAAACATCAGGACTATAGCTAAGAGAAAGGACTTGAGTCTTTGCGAATTTTCATTTGCTCTTTTTCATTCTCTCTGCTTTGATTTCCACAGTCATATGAGCAAAACACCTTTGTTGAGGGACGAGCTCAGATACAGGATGTTGTCCGCTCCATCATTGATGTTCTGTCCAAACCTCACAACAGCACGTTGCTGTTGGCTGTGAGAGAGGTCAGAGTTGACACTCAGGATCCACGTCCCCAAGTCGGTGAGTCTCTTTTAGACATCATAACATAAATCTATTATTATAATTAATCTTTTAAATAATTATGATTTAATTTATAATTTAATTAGAGTTTATTTATAAAATAATTTAAATGCATATATTATAATAAGTTTTGGGTTGGTAAGATGTTTTCTAATTTCGTGTATTTTAAAATGTAATTTATTCCCGTGAAAGCTGTCAAATTTTCAGCATCATTACGCCAGGCATCAGTGTCACATGATCCTTCAGAAATCATTGTAATATGCTGATTTGATGCTCAAAAAATATTTTTTTGCAATACATTTTCAAGATTCTTTATTGAATGGAAAGTTCAAAAGAACAGAATCTATTTGAAATCTAAATCTTTTGTAACATTATTTATGTCTTTGCTGTCACTTTTGATCCATTTATTTTGATAAAGTATTAATTTCTTTAAAAAAAATCATACTGACCCCCAAAAATTTTGAATGGTAGTGAATATGTCTTTTTTTGTCTCTTTCTACAGGTTACCTCATTCCGTTGCTGTGTGTGCTGTTTGTGGTATTATGGATCTCATGTGTCATCGTCTGCGTGTGGTGGTTCAGGAGACGCTGGAAAGCGAGACAAAGAGAGGACACGCAGATAGAGGAGAGCATCAACAACCAGCGCGGGACACTACTGAGCACTCACACGCCTCACAAAGACAACACAGACCCGCTGCAGGAGAACAAGAACCTGCTTTACCCTCTGGATCGGATTGGAGACGGAGCCGAGCGAGAGGAAGAGGAGGAAGAAGGAGATGAAGAGAGCGACAGAGGGCTGGTTCTGCATAAGTGCTCATCTCTTGCGTACACTAAAGGGGACGCAGTGTACACTATTCACACTACAGCCCAAAATCAGCCAAACAGGACACACTACAGCAGCAAAGAAAACTGCTGCAAGAACAAAGTGAACGAGAGTTTAAGTGAGCACATGAAAGATCATTACGTATGAAAGAACCAGACAAACTGGACAAAAATTTAAGTATTTTTTTGCTGTCTGATCTGAAAGCTTTTGGGCTTGTGCGATTGGTGTTTTTCATCCTTTTTTCATCATTGGGTAGTCAAATGAAACAGGGATTTGTGTCAGCAAATGAGACATTCAAAGAATGGTTTTTCATTCCACTATGTCTCTATCATTCCTCCTTCCCTTTTCTCTGACTGTATTTTTTCTTTTTTTAGTTTCAATTTTAGTATGTTTTCTTACGAAATCAAAGGGAAAAAAAAGAAATATTATTTTGTCACAATTTTATTTCCAGACTCAAATGAGATTTTCCCTTATTAGTTATCCTAATAGAACAGGGACTTTCTCATTGCTTGCTTCATAATCAAATGTTTGTTTTATCTGTTTTATTTTGTGGTTAAACTTTTCCTGGATGTCGAATTGTTATGTGTCTGCCTGTTTCAGTAGTGAGGTTGTGTGTCTCTACCAATTTGGCTCTTAGTTGTTGTTTTTTTTTTTTTTTCATTTTACGGTTTACAGATGTTCTACCATTGTGTACTGTCTTTTTGGGGCCAAATAGCATTACATTGACTGTTGTTGTTGTTTTGGAGTTTTCCAACAAGTGATATAATTATGTGAATGCAAGTAAAACATCAGGACTATAGCTAAGAGAAAGGACTTGAGTCTTTGCGAATTTTCATTTGCTCTTTTTCATTCTCTCTGCTTTGATTTCCACAGTCATATGAGCAAAACACCTTTGTTGAGGGACGAGCTCAGATACAGGATGTTGTCCGCTCCATCATTGATGTTCTGTCCAAACCTCACAACAGCACGTTGCTGTTGGCTGTGAGAGAGGTCAGAGTTGACACTCAGGATCCACGTCCCCAAGTCGGTGAGTCTCTTTTAGACATCATAACATAAATCTATTATTATAATTAATCTTTTAAATAATTATGATTTAATTTATAATTTAATTAGAGTTTATTTATAAAATAATTTAAATGCATATATTATAATAAGTTTTGGGTTGGTAAGATGTTTTCTAATTTCGTGTATTTTAAAATGTAATTTATTCCCGTGAAAGCTGTCAAATTTTCAGCATCATTACGCCAGGCATCAGTGTCACATGATCCTTCAGAAATCATTGTAATATGCTGATTTGATGCTCAAAAAATATTTTTTTGCAATACATTTTCAAGATTCTTTATTGAATGGAAAGTTCAAAAGAACAGAATCTATTTGAAATCTAAATCTTTTGTAACATTATTTATGTCTTTGCTGTCACTTTTGATCCATTTATTTTGATAAAGTATTAATTTCTTTAAAAAAAATCATACTGACCCCCAAAAATTTTGAATGGTAGTGAATATGTCTTTTTTTGTCTCTTTCTACAGGTTACCTCATTCCGTTGCTGTGTGTGCTGTTTGTGGTATTATGGATCTCATGTGTCATCGTCTGCGTGTGGTGGTTCAGGAGACGCTGGAAAGCGAGACAAAGAGAGGACACGCAGATAGAGGAGAGCATCAACAACCAGCGCGGGACACTACTGAGCACTCACACGCCTCACAAAGACAACACAGACCCGCTGCAGGAGAACAAGAACCTGCTTTACCCTCTGGATCGGATTGGAGACGGAGCCGAGCGAGAGGAAGAGGAGGAAGAAGGAGATGAAGAGAGCGACAGAGGGCTGGTTCTGCATAAGTGCTCATCTCTTGCGTACACTAAAGGGGACGCAGTGTACACTATTCACACTACAGCCCAAAATCAGCCAAACAGGACACACTACAGCAGCAAAGACAACCGCTGCAAGAACAAAGTGAACGAGAGTTTAAGTGAGCACATGAAAGATCATTACGTATGAAAGAACCAGACAAACTGGACAAAAATTTAAGTATTTTTTTGCTGTCTGATCTGAAAGCTTTTGGGCTTGTGCGATTGGTGTTTTTCATCCTTTTTTCATCATTGGGTAGTCAAATGAAACAGGGATTTGTGTCAGCAAATGAGACATTCAAAGAATGGTTTTCTTTTGTTTACACTTCACTCTTTTTCCTTAAAAATAAGGACATTTTTACACAAAGCTGAACTTTGAGATTATGTCTGTGAACTGTGGCGCGAGCTTTGACCCTTGGGGCTAAGGAGGAATCAGCGATAGGCAGCTTTAAAGTGTTTTTGATTATGTCCAGACCTGCCCAAAGTCAAGTGTTAGAAGCCGTTAAATCTTCCAGAGGTATATATACACAAGTGTCTCATTGAACCTTCACGATAGCGCTTACCTTGTATATACATTTCGCATAATAATACACATATGTTGGTTCTTGTTTTTGTTAACAAATTCTATTGACACACTTAAATGGGTAGTTCACCCAAAAAAAGATTCAGTCATCATTTACTCACCCTCATGTTATTCCAAACCCGTATGACTTTTTTCTTCTGTATAACACAAGTTACATAAGAGTGTAGGAAGTCACTCAAGAACTGGAGCTTTCAAGCTTCAAAAGTGATGCAAAAGCACAATAAAAGTATCATAAGTGTATCATAAAATTGATATGTTACATTCCAAGTCATCTGGAGCCATGTGATAGCTTTGTGTGATGAACAGACCAAAATATACGTCATTATTCACTAATAGCTCTTCTTTTGTTGGGCTGTTTACCTGTTGTCAGTGAGTGAAAACCAGATCATTCAGAGTTGAACTGGATCAACTGATTCATTGAAAAGCTCCAACTCAAAAGAATCGTTTGTTCATGAATCAGAAAATCTCTAACACTCTCAACAAGGAGATTAAGGGTGTATATCAATATTATGTGAATAATGTCTGAAGTTTGTCCTTCACACAAATCTGTTGTATGACATCAGAAGACTTTTTAAAGAGCTTGACAGACTTAGTCCTCATTCATTTTTGTTACACAGAAAAGAGAATGAAACAACATTTGGAACGACATGAGGGTGAGTAAATGATGACAAGTTTAATTTTTCGGTGAACTAAGATACTGTTAAGTATAAAAGGTTTACTGTTTTATATTGAAATTCACCTTCTTTGGGAATTGGTACTCGTAGTCCAGACAGTATGAGTATTTTGACTGATAAAGTCTCACTCAGCTCTTGATGGTTAGAAATTATTGGTCAGTTTTTTATTTTTATTTTTTTCAAGTGACAGCCATATAAACAGAACAGTCATGATGTAAAGAATCAAGGGCCACTTCAGTCAGTGCACTATTGTGTTGTCGCAAAACTCTTTTTTTTTGGTTTTTGGTCACACAGTAGGAGACAATGATTTTAATTGTTTAATCACTGAGAGATAGTTCATTATATTGAAAAAATATTCATATGTACATATGTAAATAGTGGAAAAAGACAGCTGTGTATATTCGAGTTTAGTAAGTTATGTGACACCTTTTTATCATTGTCATTCTTAGAATTATTACTTTTTCTTATTCTCTCCTTTAGTCGCTCTCCTTTTCAACAGTGTCATTCCTTTTATTTATGTTGGTCAGAAAATGTTTTATATATAAATATGTAATAAAATGGCCACAGGTTGGTAGTCTATCTGTGGAGACAAAAAATACTTTAATACTTTTCTATCTTCATGTTAGAATAGATTTTCTGTGTTGTTTTTATGACTTTCCTAATGAATGTCGACTAAGGATTGGACACATTGACCATGCTGAAAGAATGTTTTGCCACTGATCAAATGCTGACTTCTTCTGAAGGTCTACAGTACTTCATTGGAGAAAGACTCAAAGACTTCAAAGAAATATGCTGCATGTTTGAGTGGCACTTTGTTTCCTTGGAAAAGTCCAACACCTGCATTTTCAAGAAGCTGGATGTTGGAAGACTTTGGAAGATTTTTTTTTATTATTATTCTTAATGTTTTCAGAACATCGTTGCTTTGTATTATTATGCTACAATTCAAAATGAACCACAAACGGACCAGAGTATTGACCCATGTCAAAGACAGAAAACACGTGAGTTTAAAGTGTATCTTCTGTTTGAGTATTGTGTTGAATATCAGATTTTGTATTTATAAAATGGTACTATATTACTATAATACCATTTTTCAAAAGAACACTATGAGTAAAGATTTATGTTATCAGAAATCCTCCCTTGTCTGGGGTGGCTGGGGTATTTTCCCCTCCTTTATTCATGAGCTGTTCTGTCATATTTGATTGGGGTCAAATCAAATGCAATTAAGATTTTTGGAACGTCAGAAAAATTGTATCAGTGCATGTTGCTGTGGCTGAATGAAGGGAACAATTTATGTTTTTCATTGTCATGTGTTTCATTTGGTGTCTTTAGTGCACAGAAAAACATAATACAGTTGAATATAGAAATGATTGGATGATGCAAAATGTGACAGTAATGCAGATGAGTTTACATTCTGAATCATGTCACTCCTCAATTAAAGTTTTATTATTGTAATATTAAGGAATTGAAACACTCCCCTAACATGGGAAAACAAGTCCATCACATTTCTGGCTGTGATTAGTTCTACATGCACTGATGCTCATACTGAATCTGGCATTTCATTTGTTAAATCTGTTTGATTTTCCCAAGTATTTATTAAAGACTTTTGTACCTATGAGGTTTACACTTTTATTTCATATGTAGCATTTGTGATGTCTTCATTTAGCTTTTCCATTCATCTGTCACCTGCTGACATCATGCATGACAGTGAAATCTACAGAGCTGGAGAAGAATCCTCTGAGAGTTGAAGAGGCTGATAACAAGGGTTTTGTTTTGACTCAGTCAGAGTAACGATGTGTATCATCTCTCTTAAAGATTAACCTGCTCTAACTCATCCTGGGACTCGGTTTTAATTTCCCAAGGAAAAAAAGACACGCCCACATAAAAAAATCCTCCATTTCTTTTCAGAACTATTCACCTTGAATTACCAGATCTTTCTGGAGGACGAGGGTGTAAAGCATTGGCAAGCAACCAGTAAAGATTTTTAAAAAAAGGCATCACAACTGTTTTCAACACTGATAATAATTCTTGAGAAGTTTCTTGAGCACCAAATCAGCATATTAGAATGATTTGTGAAGAATCATGTGACACTGAAGACTGGAGCAATGATGCTGAAAATACAGCTTTGCCATCACAGGAATAAATTACCTTTTAAAATACATTAAGATAACAGTTAAAACAGTTACATTGCAATAATATTTGAGAATACACAGTTTTTACTGTATATTTATTAAATAAACTGGCAGTCCTATAAAAGACTTGCTTTCAAAAACCTAAAATAGCATCACAGTTTTCAACATTGATAATATTTCTTGAAAAGTTTCTTGAGCACCAAATCATCACAATGATTTCTGAAGAACCATGTAACACTGAAGACCGCAATGACTGCTGAAAATTCAGCTTTGCCATTTAAAATATATTAAGATAACTGTTAAAAGTTAAATTGCAATAATATTTCAAAATATTACTGTATATTTATTAAGTAAATTGGTAGTCCTGGTGAGCATAATAGACTTGCTTTCAAAAACATTAAAAAAATAATTGTATAGTGTAGTTTACCCAAAAATGATTTTGTCATGGAGATAAGATGCTAGTTCATGCCAGTTCATGCTGGTTTCACATACAATGAAAAGTGACTGGGGTTGTTATGCTCTAAAAATGAATTAAAGATTTGAGAGCTGTTTTATATTACAGTATATTTTCCTTTAAAGGGCACCTATTATGCAAAATCCACTTTTAGATGGTGTTTGGACATAAATGTGTGTTGGCGGTGTGTGAACACAACCACCCTACAATGATAAAAATCCACCCACTCCTCATTTTTTAATCCTCTTTAAACCAAGTCAGTCTCACTAGGCCTGCCGTTTTGATTCTCATGCAGTGTGACGTCACACTGCATAGGGCCGGGCC